>NC_080174.1:5690719-5944868 GCF_950295315.1 Erinaceus europaeus
CACACACACACACACAGAGACACACACACACACACACAGAGACACACACACACACAGAGACACACACACACACAGAGACACACACACACACACACAGAGAGAGACACACACACACAGAGAGAGACACACACACACATACACAGAGAGAGACACACACACACACAGAGAGACAGAGAGACAGAGAGAGAGAAAGAATGAGAGGACACAGGCAATGCTTACTTGTTGGCATGGTGACAATGAAGGCTTTGGAGTGAGGTCCCGGTCCTCTGCGGTTTGCCGCCCGGACTTTGAAAAGATACCGTTCTCCAGGCTGCAGGCCATCCACCAGGGCAGAAGTGGTCTCTCCAGAGTAGGTGAGGGACTTGGCTCCGAAGGGCTTGAGAGCCGGGGCGTATGAAAGAATGTATTCTGAAATGAGTTGGCAGACAGTTGGAAGGAGGATACCGAAAACAGTCCTGTGTCCAGCAGACAGACTGCATGGGCAGCATTAGGAGGGCATTACTAAGCCTCGCACTCTAACAGTGCTCCCTGGACAGACAGACAGCACAAGGGACGCCTGCATTTCCCGGGCTGCCAGAGGGTGCTGGGGTCCACTCTCTCCTGCCCCTCCCACACATGCATCCCAGGAGCTCAGTCCCTCTACTGAGTCCCAATAGTTCTGACGCTGCGTTCGGCTCTGGCCTTCATCCTACCTATTGAGTAACTTGCTGTGACAGAATAAATAAAGCCCGACTATGAGGCCAGGGCAACAGTGGCAACAACCATCAGGAATTGATTCTGAGTAACTGTTGCCTTTGGGAGTTGGGGTCTATCTGGTTGTTCTCACTTGCACATTCCATTTCTGGAATATGATCTTCTTCTTCTTATTATTATTATAGGAATGAGGAATGGTCCAGCTCCAGATAAAGCGGATGAAGATTCTCAAAGTCTTTTAAACTCTGAGGAAAAATTACATAGCAGATTTCTGATGACGGCTAGCGCTTCCATCTTTTATGGGCTGTATTTATAAAGATAAAATGCTCTTAAATTTGAAAGGCATAACTCATTTTAGTCCAAGGGATTAACCTCCCTTTCTTTCTCTCTCTGGAAAGTACTGTAACACAATGAAATCATGCTTGAAAGCACAGTCTTCATCCCTCAAAAACAGAATCTTAAACCCTCCTCCCCCAGTGTTCTCAAGGTTTGTTTACATGGCAGATTGGATTAACAGATTAACAGACTGGCATTAACCAGGGAAATCATCTTCACTGCAGAAAAACGTCAGCAACTATCTGACTTCTAAGGGGGAACTCAGATGGTCCTTTTTCCTCCCAAGATCTAATTTTTTAAAAGTACTTCAATTGAAAAAAAAATCTACCCAAAGTGCATTTGCAGCATTGGTATGTAAAGAAAGACACAACGTTCTTTTCTTGCTGAAAATAGGGCAGCCTAGTCATTTGCGGTGGTCAAATGTAGGAATTAAAAGAACCCACTGCCTATGAAATTCGGTGATTCTGATTTGTTATGGATTCTGTTCATCTGGAAAAAATTTAGCCATGTCAAAGTCTATCCTTCTATCATGGTGTGCTTTTCACAGATGTAAAGAATGCCCCTGGGTAACTATGAGGGCTCGGTCCACTATGGTTCCTTTATGAAAACTACTTGAACAGAGTTAAGACATGTGCGTTTACTGCGGACATAGAAGCCCAGTAGCTACTATTATTTCTGGCAAGACTTAGTTGACTACCAGGGAGCTTGTTTCACCAAAGAGCTAGAAACCTAAACTGAAGCGTGTGTATGGGGAAGAAAAAATAAAGTAGCAGGCTGATACGGCCACCCAAGGGGCAACATTTGGCATTTTCATAGCTCAAAAAAGCAGCTAGTCAAAAGTGCCTGTATTTAATTTTCAGCAGCCTTTTTTAGAAGCGCCACTGAATAAATACAGAAGGAGCCTGTGTTCACATGTCTTAAAGAGAATGACTAACAGGGGCTGACTAAGTGCTGCTTCTCTTCATTGGTTTTCATTTATTCCAATGAAAAGATGAGCAGCAACGTACTGCATTCTTTAAAAAAAAAAAAAAAACTTGAGAGAACTTTAAGATGACTTATTTATCTAAATTTTGTGGTGCCAGGGAATCAAATCCAGAGCCTCCTCACACACATAAAGCATGTGATTGATCAGCTGGGCTACATCAACCCCCAGAGAGCTTTGAATAAATTTTAAAAATCCAACAGTGCTCCCTCCCTTTGAGTACTGTACAACGTACTTCCTCTGACGCGTACAACTCCAAGAGAAGACATTTCTCCATATCAGCAAAGACAACGCGGTAAACACAAAAGAGAATCATTCCATTTTGTCAGTGAAGAGGGACCAGGCAGTGGGACACCTGGTTAAGTGCTCAGGGACCTGGGTTCAAGACCTTGGTCCCCACCTGGAGGGACAAAAAAGCTTCACGAGTGGTGAAGTGGGGCTTCTTTTCCTTTCTATCCCCCCTCAATTTCTCTCTGTCTCTGTCTAATAATTAATAAATTGAGATTTTATAAAAGATATATTTTTAAAAGATATTCTCAAATGAGTGAGTGGTGACTTCCTGGATTTCTCTAATCTTTCATATACTTGTCAGATTTTCTCAACATAGCAGAGTTGCCTGTAAAAATCAAGTAAACAATTAGAAGCAACTAAGGACATATTTGTATAGTGAAGGAGTCTCAATCTGACCCCTTAGAAATGTTTCAAAACAGGCTTCTGGAAGGGTCTTACTGCTTTATGTTTCAGAAAAAGACCTATGCTCCCAACAGACTATTTCATTTAGTGTTCTCAACAGACCGGTTTTGAATCCGACTCACTTTGAATGCCTTATTCTCTTTTTAAAAATCGATCATATTTCTGTTTCTGTTTTCAAATCAGGTTTGCCTCCACCCAAAATCAACCATCTAAAAGGTGGACAAGCAAAAACAAATCCACTGACATTTCATGGTAGCATTTGGGTTTTCAAGTCCATTGAAAGTACTTAGGATCCCCTAGCTTCCTGCTTCCTCTACTTCCCATGAGTTGACTGACTCCAATGACCCACATGGCATGAAAAGCCAGGTGCCATTTCTGTGAGTAAAGCTTACAACATGACACCCTCCCATGAAATCTAAAAGAGCCCTCTGGAGAGCAGCAGCCCAGTCTGCAGATGGCAGAGAAGAACTGTAACAATGGAGCAGAGTAGTAACAATTGAGAAAAGCAGTAATGATGGAGTAAAGCAGTAAGGACAGAGTAGAGCAGTAATGATGGAGTAGAGCAGTAACGATGGAGTAGAGCAGTAACGATGGAGTAGAGCAGTAACGATGGAGTAGAGCAGTAAGGATGAAGTAGAGCAGTAAGGACGGAGTAGAGCAGTAAGGACGGAGTAGAGCAGTAAGGACAGAGTAGAGCAGTCATGATGGAGTAGAGCAGTAACGATGGAGTAGAGCAGTAACGATGGAGTAGAGCAGTAACGACGGAGTAGAGCAGTAACGACGGAGTAGAGCAGTAACGACGGAGTAGAGCAGTAACGATGGAGTAGAGCAGTAACGACGGAGTAGAGCAGTCAGGACGGAGCAGAGCAGTAAGGACGGAGCAGAGCAGTAAGGACGGAGCAGAGCAGTAACGACGGAGCAGAGCAGTAACGACGGAGCAGAGCAGTAAGGACGGAGCAGAGCAGTAAGGACGCAGTAGAGCAGTAAGGACGCAGTAGAGCAGTAAGGACACAGTAGAGCAGTAAGGACGGAGTAGAGCAGTAACGATGGAGTAGAGCAGTAAGGATGGAGTAGAGCAGTAAGGACTCAGTAGAGCAGTAAGGACGGAGTAGAGCAGTAAGGACGGAGTAGAGCAGTAAGGACAGAGTAGAGCAGTCATGATGGAGTAGAGCAGTAACGATGGAGTAGAGCAGTAACGATGGAGTAGAGCAGTAATGACGGAGTAGAGCAGTAACGACGGAGTAGAGCAGTAACGATGGAGTAGAGCAGTAACGACGGAGTAGAGCAGTCAGGATGGAGCAGAGCAGTAAGGACGGAGCAGAGCAGTAACGACGGAGCAGAGCAGTAAGGACGGAGCAGAGCAGTAAGGACGCAGTAGAGCAGTAAGGACGCAGTAGAGCAGTAAGGACACAGTAGAGCAGTCAGGACGGAGTAGAGTAGTAACGATGGAGTAGAGCAGTAAGGATGGAGTAGAGCAGTAAGGACTCAGTAGAGCAGTAAGGACGGAGTAGAGCAGTAAGGATGGAGTAGAGCAGTAACGATGGAGTAGAGCAGTAACGATGGAGTAGAGCAGTAAGGACAGAGTAGAGCAGTAAGGATGGAGTAGAGCAGTCATGATGGAGTAGAGCAGTAAGGATGGAGTAGAGCAGTAAGGACGGAGTAGAGCAGTAAGGATAGAGTAGAGCAGTCATGATGGAGTAGAGCAGTAACGATGGAGTAGAGCAGTAACGATGGAGTAGAGCAGTCAGGACGGAGTAGAGCAGTCAGGATGGAGTAGAGCAGTCAGGATGGAGTAGAGCAGTAACGACGGAGCAGAGCAGTAAGGACGGAGCAGAGCAGTAAGGACGGAGCAGAGCAGCAAGGACGGAGTAGAGCAGTAAGGACGGAGTAGAGCAGTAAGGACGGAGCAGAGCAGTAAGGACGCAGTAGAGCAGTAAGGACGCAGTAGAGCAGTAAGGACACAGTAGAGCAGTAAGGACGGAGTAGAGCAGTAACGATGGAGTAGAGCAGTAAGGATGGAGTAGAGCAGTAAGGACTCAGTAGAGCAGTAAGGACGGAGTAGAGCAGTAAGGACGGAGTAGAGCAGTAAGGACAGAGTAGAGCAGTCATGATGGAGTAGAGCAGTAACGATGGAGTAGAGCAGTAACGATGGAGTAGAGCAGTAATGACGGAGTAGAGCAGTAACGACGGAGTAGAGCAGTAACGATGGAGTAGAGCAGTAACGACGGAGTAGAGCAGTCAGGACGGAGCAGAGCAGTAAGGACGGAGCAGAGCAGTAACGACGGAGCAGAGCAGTAAGGACGGAGCAGAGCAGTAAGGACGCAGTAGAGCAGTAAGGACGCAGTAGAGCAGTAAGGACACAGTAGAGCAGTCAGGACGGAGTAGAGTAGTAACGATGGAGTAGAGCAGTAAGGATGGAGTAGAGCAGTAAGGACTCAGTAGAGCAGTAAGGACGGAGTAGAGCAGTAAGGATGGAGTAGAGCAGTAACGATGGAGTAGAGCAGTAACGATGGAGTAGAGCAGTAAGGACGGAGTAGAGCAGTAAGGATGGAGTAGAGCAGTCATGATGGAGTAGAGCAGTAAGGATGGAGTAGAGCAGTAAGGACGGAGTAGAGCAGTAAGGATAGAGTAGAGCAGTCATGATGGAGTAGAGCAGTAACGATGGAGTAGAGCAGTAACGATGGAGTAGAGCAGTCAGGACGGAGTAGAGCAGTCAGGATGGAGTAGAGCAGTCAGGATGGAGTAGAGCAGTAACGACGGAGCAGAGCAGTAAGGACGGAGCAGAGCAGTAAGGACGGAGCAGAGCAGCAAGGACGGAGTAGAGCAGTAAGGACGGAGTAGAGCAGTAAGGACGCAGTAGAGCAGTAAGGACGCAGTAGAGCAGTAAGGACAGAGTAGAGCAGTAAGGACACAGTAGAGCAGTAAGGACGCAGTAGAGCAGTAAGGACGGAGTAGAGCAGTAACGATGGAGTAGAGCAGTAACGATGGAGTAGAGCAGTAAGGATGGAGTAGAGCAGTAAGGACGGAGTAGAGCAGTAACGATGGAGTAGAGCAGTCAGGACGGAGTAGAGCAGTCAGGACGGAGTAGAGCAGTAAGGACGGAGTAGAGCAGTAAGGACGCAGTAGAGCAGTAAGGACGGAGTAGAGCAGTAAGGACGGAGTAGAGCAGTAAGGATGGAGTAGAGCAGTAAGGATGGAGTAGAGCAGTAAGGACGGAGTAGAGCAATAAGGATGGAGTAGAGCAGTAAGGATGGAGTCCCTCTGGAAGCCTCCTTCCCACTAGCTGGCACCGGCTGTACATATGTTGCCCCCTCTTTGCTTTTTGCATTTCATTCCTTCAAGCACCCCCATCCTTTAGGCAACTGAGCTTCCTACCTTTCACTTTGCCCTCAGTCTCAGGCAGGGCATCCCAGGCGACAGTGACAACAGTTGGCTTGCCGTTGACTGGCCAGGCCCTAAGATTTTCAGGAGCTGTGGTTGGAGCTACAAAAACACAAGCATACATTTTGAGGAATGCCTCTGTGGAGTTCCTGAAAGGAGATGACTTAGGTCTTTTGAAACATAATCATTCTACAACCCAGGCAGTGGCACACCTGGTTAAGTGCACACGTTACCATGCACAAAGACCCAGGTTCAAGCCCCTGGTCCCCATCTGCAGGGGAAAGCGACCCAGGTTCAAGCCCCTGGTCCCCATCTGCAGGGGAAAGCTTCACGAGTGGTGAAGCAGGGCTGCAGGTGTCTTTGTCTCTCTCCCTCTCTATCTCCTCTCCTCTCTCAATTTCTTTTTCTACCCAATAATAAATAAGTAAAGTGTTTTAAAAAATAGAAACTTAGGGGGCTGGGCAGTAGGTAGCACAACAGATTAAGCGCACATAGCACAAAATGTAAGGACTGGTGCAAGGATCCCAGTTCGAGCTCCTGGTCCCCACCTGCAGGGGGAAAGCTTTGCAAGTGGTGAAGCAGGGCTGCAGGTGTCTCTCTGTCTCTATCCCTTTCTTTCTCTCCCCTACCCTCTTGATTTCTGGCTATCTCTATCCAATAAATATAGTGAAAAATTAAAAGGAGTTAAAAGGAAAGGCGCAGTCTCCTTGGATGTAGCGCAGAGTTCTTCCCCGGCATCAAACACCATGCCAGCTGCAGGAAGAAGAGGTTACCTGGGAGTGTCCCTGGGAGATGTGTGGCTACTCCCCAAGGGGCTGGTGTGTCGGAATGGCATGCTAACAGAAAGAGGGCAAAAGATAAACCATGGACCTGAGGAAACAGCTCTGAAGCGCCTTTCCCTCCAACCATATCAACACTCCCAAGATTTGGGGTCTGGCTGAGTTTTTAAAAGATGGCTCTACAGTGGTGCACCTGGTTAAGCACACATGTCACCATGCACAAGGACCTAGGTTCAAGCCCTCAGTCCCCAACTGCAGGGGGACAGTCACAGGCAGTGAAACAGTGGTGCAGGTGTCTACCTCTCTCTCTCTATCCACTCCCTCAGTTTCTCTCTGTCCTATTAAATTAAATGAATAAAACATTTTTTAAAAGACAACCCCACCAATGTGTCCTGGAGCCCTGCTTCCCCAGAGCCCTGCCCCACTAGGGAAAGAGAGAGACAGGCTGGGAGTATGAACCCACCTGTCAGTGCCCATGTTCAGCGGGGAAGCAATGACAGAAGCCAGACCTTCCACCTTCTGCATCCCACAGTGACCCTGGGTCCATGCTCCCAGAGGGATAAAGAATAGAAAGGCTATCAGGGGAGGGGATGGGATAGGGAGAGCTGGTGGTGGGAATTGTGTGGAGTTGTACCCCTCTTATCCTATGGTCTTGTCAATGGTTCCTTTTTATAAATAAAAATTTTTAAAAAATTTTAAAGAAAGAAAGAAAGAAAAGAAAAATGAAGAGATGGCTCTGCTGGCCTTGGCCTCTCTGGACATCTTAAACTATCGTGCCATCTTAGTGAAGGGAAGAACCCCAAGTCTCAAGGGTAGGTACTAACCAGATTCCGGGGTCCTTTGGAAGACAGAGGTGCTCCACTTGCCGTCTCTTTCCCCCTGAGAGATCCGGACCGCAAATTCATACATGGTGTCTGGGGTCAGGTGTTCTACCAGCACACGTCGGTTGGGGATCTGCTTGTAGTCCCACCTGGCTGACTCTCCCTTCTCGCGGTAGCGCACGGTGTACTGTCTGCAATGACAGCCAAGCAGCCATGCACCCTCCACAGACAAGTCAAATCAAAGGGAAGAAAAGTCTCGACTGTTGACCATGTCAGAGACCCTCCTTAGAGACCACAGCAGCCAGGGAAGATGGAGCCCAGTGTCTGTCCAAGATTAAAAAAAAAAAAAAAGAAAGAGAGAAAGAAAGAAAGGAAGGAAGGAAGGAAGGAAGGAAGGAAGGAAGGAAGGGAGGAAAAGCCTTGCTGCTCTGAAGATCAGGTAAAGAAAAAGAAAAGGGTAGCAGCAATGTGGCTTCCAAGAGGCAGTGTTTGGTCAGGGAAGGGTGTATGTGTGTGTGTGTGTCTGTCTGTCTATCTCTGTGTGTGTGTCTATCTATGTGTGTGTGTCTGTCTGTCTGTCTGTGTGTGTCTATGTGTGTCTGTCTGTCTGTCTGTCTGTGTGTCTGTGTGTGTGTGTGTGAATGTGTGTGTGTGCATGTGTGTCTGTCTGTCTGTGTGTTTTGTCTGTCTCTGTGTGTGTGTCTATGTGTGTGTGTCTATCTATGTTTGTGTGTGTGTGTGTGTGTGTGTCTGTCTGTCTGTCTCTGTGTGTGTGTGTCTGTGTGTGCTGCACAGAGCAACATTAAGAACTGGATTGGGGGAGTCGGGCGGTAGCGTATCGGGTTAAGCGCACGAGGTGCAAAGTGCAAGGACCCACGTAAAGATCCCGGTTTGAGCCCCCGGCTCCCCACCTGCAGGGGAGTCGCTTCACAAGCAGTGAAGCAGGTCTGTAGGTGTCTGTCTTTCTCTCCCTCTCTCTGTCTTCCCCTCCCCTCTCCATTTCTCTCTGTCCTATCCAACAACAGTGACATCAAGAACAACAATAATAACTATAACAATAAAACAACAAGGGCAACAAAAGGGAAAATAAATAAATAAATAAAACATAAAAAAAAAGCTGGGTTGAGGGGGCCAGGCAGTGGTGCATCTGGTTGAGTACACCCATTACAGCAAGCAAGGACCTGGGTTCAAGCCCCTGGTCCCCACCTCAGGGGAAAGCTTCACGAGTGGTGAAGCAGGGCTGCAGCTGTCTCTCTGATACCTTTCTTCTCTATCTCCCCCTCTCTTCTTTATTTCTGTCTCTGTCCAATAATAAAAAAACAAATATTTAAAAATACTTTTAAAAGAGCTGGATTTAGGGGACATGGCTATCCAGAAAAGAAAAACAAGACTTGTTGCATGTCATCTCAGAATCTTTTTTTTCTTCTTTTTGCCTCCAAGGTCATCACTGGGACTGAGTGCCAGCACTACAAATCCACTGCTCCTAGTGGCCATTTTTTCCATTTTATTGGACAGGACAGAGAGAGATTGAGAGAGGAGGGGGAGATAGAGAGGGAGAGAGAGACACCTGAGGACCTGCTTCATCACTTATGAAGTGTCCCTCTGCAGAAGGGAGAGGGCGTCAACGCCAGATCCTTGTGTGGTCCGTGCACTTCATACTATGTGCGTTTAACAGGGTGTGCTACTGCCCGCCCCCCCCCCCATCACTTTCCATAGGTCTAAGAGGAAAGGTAACACATGGTTTGGAGTAGACTTACTATCATTAAAAAAAAAAAAAAAAAGATGGGCAGGAGTAGATAGCATAATGGTTATGCAAAGAGACTCTCATGCCTGAGGCTCTGAGGTCCCAGGCTCAACCCCCTGTATCCCCACAAGCCAGAGCTGAGCAGTGCTCTGATAAAAACAAACAAGCAAATAAAAATCAATCAATAAAAAGACAAAATATTACTATGCTGAGCAGGATGGGGGAGCTTATAAAAAGAACTCGAGGGAGACCAGGGGAACTGAACCTGGTGACAATTCAACATCTCAAGCAAAAGACACGTAACACTCTGGGACTGCAGAAAGTATTCACACGGGCTGCTTTGGTGAGACAACGTTGCTGTGGCTTCTTGGCAGTAGGAAGAATTAGAAGGATACAGATGTGTTCCTCACTGTGGATTTTAAAAGGCAGGATAAAACTTCAGCTGCAGACACAGCACCTCAGTTAACACAAGAGTTTCTGCTAAAAACAAACAGATGAACACAAGCTCTCTTTCATTTTCCACAAAACAGAAATCAGTTCCAGGGGTAATCAGAAAGACTTCATGGGGGAGGCTGTATGTTGAGCGAGAGAATCGCTGGAAGTTGTCGGATGCATTTCAAAAGAAGCAGATGTCTTTGCTTAAGGCAGCCGACGACAGGAGCCATACCGCAAACGACAGCTTAGTTAGACAGATGGATAGACAGATGGAGAGGTGGATGGATGGATGGACAGACAGACAGACAGATAGATAGATGAATGATCGGTGGATAGATAGAGTCAGTAGGACAGATCACTAGGTAGGGAGTCTGCCTTGCCATGTCATGACCCAGTTTCAACCCCTGGCACCATATGGAGGTGTCACAGCACCAGAGGAAGCTCTTGTCTCTCTGTCTGTATCTTTATCCCCCAGGAACAGTGAATCCATGAATATGTGAAGACCCTGCTTCATTATCAATCAATCAATCAACCAATCAAGTCAGTCATCAATCTGGAGACATGAATAGACAACCTCATCATTATATCCTCATTTTAAAGTCTGGACCATGGGTGTGGCAAGGTACACAGTCTTTTTGTGCTTTATTTTCCTTGTATTTGATAGGACAGAGAGAAACTGAACAGGGAGGATAGAGAGGAGAGAGAAAGAAACAGACCTGCAGCCCTGCATCACCTCTTATGAACCTTCCTTCCTGCCGATGGAGACCAGGGGGTTGAACTTGGGTCCTTGGTGCATTGTAGTGTGTGCTCTCAACCAGGCTCCCCAGCCCCGGGCTCCGGTGCACAGTCTTCAGCCCGCACAGTGAGCTCGCTCCCTGGCCGCCCAAAGCACACCTCTTGGGGGTGAAACAAAGACAAAGCAGCGGAATAAACAGGACAAGCACCTGGAGGCAGCCGGTCTCTTTCGTTTTTCCAGCAACGGATCCACCCAGGCCACCAGCACCGACTGGGAGGACATGACCCTGACGGTGATGTCTTCAGGGATGTCCAGCTCATCCTCTTCTGAAATGACAAGGACACACCTGGGGAGGTCGCCTCTGACCATAGGCTCTGCCCCACGTGCCTCTGGCTTCCAGAGGCCAATGTTCACCCCGTGATTGGTCAATTGCCTCTGCTTGGTACCAATAAAATGAAAGGAATAGAAAGTCAAGCAATCGTAGGAAAGGCAAAAACTTCCACTCTTGCTTTTTATTATTCTTTAATTATTTTTATTTATTCATTGGATAGAGGCAGTCAGAAATCAAGAGGAATGGGGAGACAGAGACATCTGCAGCCCTGCGTCACCACTCACAAAGCTTTCCCCCTACAGGTGGGGACCAAGGGGCTCGAACCTGGGTCCTTGTGAATGTGTGCTCAAGGTGCAACACCACCCAGCCTCCACACTTGCTCTTTCTTAATCACGAGTCTAAGAAATAGAAGAGTTGCCCTAGAAGCTGCCAAAACCCATCGACAGAAAGAAGAGTGAAAAAAAACGGGAGCTATGTTTTGGCCAAGGAGGCTCAGATTTTCTCAGTCTGTGCTGTTTCTGGATGAGACGCGCACTGTTATAGGCAGCAAATGTCTAGGGAAGCAGAGCTCAAAACTGCATTCCCAGGGTGACCACGGCAGGAGAGGGAGCTGCCTGACCCTTGCTGGAATTACTGCAGAGAGCACGCGGAGCCCAGTGGTCAGCTGAGGAACACCGACCGTCTCACAAGAACTAGGATTCCGTAGCTGTGCCCCCAGACACACCCCAGTCCCAACGCATGTGGTTCTTGGGAGTTTTTGCTTTGTTTTCCCTTTTCAGCGACCACGCTTCAGAAAAGGTGTTTTTATCTGGATCACAAGGAGAGTGAAAATTGTTAGAAAAGAGGCGCAGAGGCTTCTCTAAGTAACCATCAGTGAGTGATGTAAGGGCAGTGGCGGATGTGTGTGAGTTTTGTTACGATGCAAACATAGCAATTACACGTGTAAAGTCATACGAGAGTACATATCCTATGACAGTTACATATTATTTATTGTGCACTTACGGTGAATAATGCATGCCATATAGAATCATATAGGAATGATTGTCACATAGTTTATATATAACGTGAATAATTTATATACACAACATATGTAATTTATATGTCCAATATAGCATGTCTTCTATGATGTGCATTACTACCACACCTTCCATATACACTACATATATATTACATATAACAGAAATTGCATGTGTGACATACTACTATCCAACTTATCTGCCTACACACCATATAAAAATTGTTCTCTGGGGGATGGGTGGTGGCACGCCTGGTTGAGCACCCACATTGCAATTGCAAGGACCCAGGTTCAAGCCCAAGTCCCCACCTGCAGGGGGAAAGCTTCATAAGTGGTGACACAGGGCTTCCGATGTCTCTCTGTCTCCTTCCCTATCTCTCCCTTCCCTCTCAATTTCTGACTGTTTCTATAGAATAAATAAATAAAGACCATAAAAGTATTAAAAGAGAGAAACATTAAAAAAAATCAAACGAGTTCTGTTATACTAGATTATTTACTGTATATAGATTGACATAGCCTAGTACATGTAAATAGAATCATATTATAAATTTACGGGGCAAGTCACATGTATAATGATAGTCTGCAGGGCCAGACCACGGCACACCCGGTAGAGTCCACACATTTCCACGCTCAAAGACCCAGATCTGAGCCCCTGATCCCTCCCGCAGGGGGAAGTTTCATGAGTGGTGAAGCAGTGCTGCGGGTCTCTCTCTCTCCCTCTCTCTCTCTCCCTCCCCTTCAATTTCTCTGTCTCTATCTCTATCAAAAGGGGAGAAAAAAAGAAAGAAAAAATGGTCACGGGGGGGGGGGGAAGATTAGCCCTGCAGGTACCAAGCCCCAGTGATAACCTCGGTGGCAAAAATAATAGCAATGATAAAATAAATCACAGTTTACAAATAAATTGTGACTTCATGAGAATAATTTTGGTGTAGGCTGACTCGTAAAAATCAGGATACACATGCATCTGCCAATGTGAGAGTAAAGGCAAGAGGCCCGATGCTGTGACCCCAACCGGAGCTTGGGACTATGAGCATATGAGTGATGTCAGCCTGAGGGGGACACCCGGAGAAGGGAAGGTATAAAGCAGGACTTGGAGCAGGGCGCTCTCTTTGGTGGCTGCTGCTTCTCCTGGTCAGAAGCATCTCCACAGAGGTGCTCCAGGTACCCGCCGTGGCTGCTTCTCCTGGGAACTGAACACGTGACTCTGCTAGCCGGGAAACTCGTTAAGACTCCTCCAGCCATGAGCCGCCTATACCTCAGCTGATAATCGTTTATCTGATGGGACTGGACTTCTGATAACTATACTCAGACTTTACGGATCTAGCGTACTCTTAACTCCTGATGATAATCGCTTGTTTTGTGTATCTAAATATACATGCTTTTGTAATGCCCTAATAAACCTTGTATTGTTTAAATCCATGGCGAAGTCCTAAACCCTTTTTAAGTTAAAGTTACAGCAGTCTAAGAACAGAGGTGGAAAACAGCCTTCCTCGGTAAGTGACCCAGGGCCAGACTGCCAGCAAGTCACCACCCTGTTTTCCCCAAAGCCATGTGCAGGCCCAGGCAATGACAATGAGGTTTGGGTGTGGCCTTGCACGCAACCCCCTACCCACCCCCCCACCCCACCCCCATTTCTGTTTCTCTCTGTTCATCATCAGCCACCAATGGCGATGGCGATGTCCCTGTGGGTGGTACAGTGGTCTCTCTCACACTGAAACGATGGCTCAGTGGCAGAGCTGTGCCTGTCATCTCTAGAAGCAAAGAGACAGGAAGTGATGCCCATCTGCCTGCTGCATCCCTGCACTCAGTGACACCGGCCAGCTGCCACTTAGCTGGCCAGCTGCAGCCTGGGAAGAAGCATACCTGCCATTTTGCGCTTGGTGAGGGCGGCCCTGTAGACAGGTTGGCTCTGGCCCTGGGAGTTCACGGACTGTAGGGAGACCACGTACACAGACTCCGAAGCTGTGGATCAAGAGGACAGAGGTGAGGCTCTGCCTGGCTTTCTGGGACATGTGCCTCTGCACCTCCCTCTCTCTCCTTCTCTCCCTCCTCTCCTTCCCAGCTGACTAGAATTTGCACACTTCTTCAGATCAGTGAGAGAGGTCGCCAGGAACTGTGGGAAACACTAATTCAAAGGGCCGTATGCGCCCCTAGGTTCACAGCTGCATTATTCACAATAGCCAAAGCCTGAACACCCATCACCAGATGACCAGCTAAAGCAGTTATGGGGAATATATTCCATGGCATACAGCTCTGCAATCAAAAATGACATTGTGTCCTTTGGGGCAAAATGGATGAAACTAGAGGTTCTTGAAATAATGAGCTGAAAAACAACTACCAGTTGTTTTCACTCATATTTGGAATCTACAGATCAGGTTCACATGAACTTGTAAAAAAAAAAAAAATCCAAACAAAACAAAACAGAAGCAAGTGAACTGTAAGACTTGTGAGAGCTCTGGAGGTGATGTTTAGTGGCTGGAGGGCGGGAACATGGAACTCTGGAGGTGGTGATGTGGAACTATACACTGTAATTGTAGAATCTTCTAACAGGCTATTAATAGCAAACAATAAATTGCTTTTTAAGAACGAACTGCAATAACACCACTTAAAAGAACACAGTTGTAAAGCGAGGGGGTTACTTTGACCTTGAATTCTTGAATGACAATGGGATCTCATATCCTTACCATCAAAGCAAGGTAAGCAAGGTTTCAAAAAGAAGGAAACTATTTACCCTTGGGGGCGCCTCCAATTTCTCTTTATTCCTCAGACACAGAGGAGATGGTTGCTTAGGCTGTCTTACAAGAACAGGGGGAGAGCAAGACAGCCGGGTCTGCAGCCCACAGAGACGCAGTGCCTTAGAAATGCACGTTGCCTAAGTCTGCGCTACTACAAACCGTGCTGCCCTGCACACAGATCCTTCTGGATGGGTGTGTTTGGTTCCCTAGGATCTATCCCCAGGAGAGGACTTGCTGGGTCACAGGTGAGGTCCAGTTCTAGTCTTCTGAGAGTTCTCAAACTGCTCTCTATAAGGGTTGGACTAATTTACATTCCCACCAGCAGTATAAATAGGAAACAGCCCAGGTGTCCAACAACAGGTGAGTGTCTCAGAAAGTTGTGGTCTGTATACAGAATGGAATCCTACTTAGCTATTAGGAATAGTGAACTCTCCCACCTGCAGGGGAGTCACTTCATAGGCGGTGAAGCAGGTCTGTAGGTGTCTGTCTTTCTCTCCCCCCTCTCTGTCTTCCCCTCTTCTCTCCATTTCTCTCTGTCCTATCCAACAACAACAACAACAATAACTTCAACAATAAAAACAACAAGGGCAACAAAAGGGAAAATAAATAAATAAAATTTAAAAAAAATTTAAAAATAAATAAATAAATAAATAAGAATAGTGAACTCATCTCCTTCACCTCCTTTTGGATAGAGCGTGAGGGAATCCTAGGAAGTGAGATCAGCCAGAAAGAGAAGAATGAATACGGGATGATCTCCCTCATGGACAAGATTTAAGAAATAAAAACAGAAGGGGAAATGCAAAGCAGAACTTGTTTCTGGTTTGGTGAATTGCAATAAAGGGCTCTAGGGAAGGGGAAAGAGAACTTTCAGATTGTGGTACACAATGACAGAACTAATTTCTGGGGTGAGTGTTTTGCAGACGCCTATATTAATGAGAGGAGGAATTGTACTCACATGCCAACAGCTGTACTGTAAACCATTAAACTAATAATAATAATAATAATAATATAAGAATGCAAATTCCCAGAATGGAACCTAAAGACTTGCTAGCAACCATGTGTAAAGTTTAAATATATCCTTTATTTCTACATTGTTCTTTCAGTTAGTACCCCATCCCACTTCCCAAAGTATACACTAGACATACTAGTATTCAGCTTAGCCTAAGCGTGAAAACTTTACACAGAAAAGACTATTTTTAATTAATTTTTTTGTTATTGTCTTTATTAATTTATTGGATAGAGACAGCCAGAAATTGAGAGGAAAGGGGTGGGGAGAGAGGGGGGAGGGAGAGAGGGAGAGGGAGAGGGGGGGAGAGAGAGAGAGACTGACCTGCAGCACTGCTTCACCACATGTAAAGTGTTCCCCTCTTCAGATGGGTACCAGGGGCTCAAACCTGGGTCCTTGTGCATTGTAACATGTACACTCAACCAGGTGTGCCATGAACTGACCTCTACATGGAAAAGTCTACTATAATGATGAATGAATGCATCCAAGTACCCTTGAGTACTCTCTAGAAGATCCAGGTGAAGCCTTGGCTATCTTCCTATTTGACATCTTGATTTAACAGCTAAGGATTTACAGTCAAACAACACAAAAACAAACAACAACAAAGATGGACAAACAAACACCCTCCCGTCCTAAATGACTAATGCCCAACTCCAGACTCCATGAACCTAGCTTTCTGTAGCAACCTTCACCGACAAAGAGTCTGGCGAGACAGCATAATGGTTCTGCAAAAAGCCTTTCATGCCTGAGGCACCAGCAATCCCAAGTTCCATTTCCAGCACCACCATAAATCAGAGTCGAAAAGTTCTCTGGGGGAAAAAAATAACTGTTTACTCAGTTGGGACATTTCAACTCTGTGGAATCCACTGTCGAGGACTGAAGACAAGAGCTGAGAGAACAGAGCCATGAAAGCACAGGCCAGATGGAACAAACGCAGGCCCTACCTCAGGGCCAGAAACATGGACCAGCTTGAGGGGCAGGAATGCCTGGAGTGGACACAACAGCTGACTCAGAGGGCAGCCTTGCCTGCACTAGCTGGAGAGGCTGGAAGACACAGCAGATTGAACCAAGAGCCCAGTTCTGATTAACGGCAATGTCTGGAAAAGAAAGATCACTAAAACATGGTGTGGTGTCACACACGAGTCTCTAAATATGGAAACGATTGTGAAGATCATCAAAAACATTCCACACCCTCTCCAAATAACACAGAAACAGTGATCCGAAAAGAAATACACCCAGCAGATATATCGTAGAACTCTTTATAGTGTCAAGACTCTGGAAACAAGGCAAAAGCCCAGTGAGCTGTGAGCAGGTCAGGAAGGGTGCTCTACAGATGTGAAGAAAAGCAAGAGCCTGCCTCTCCTGACAGCCTGGATGGAAGTGGAGGAGTGAATTAATCAGGAGGAGAAAGATAAAAATGGATGATCTCACTCAAATGGGATTTAGAGAAACAAAGCAAGGAACAGAGAAAAACAAAAGAGAGGGGTGTTCAGGGGAGTGGACTGGAGCAGTCCAGTGAACGTGATGGGTGGTGCGGGGTGCTAACATGTTAGGAAGAGGTGAGAAGTTGTACCCCTTCAATTGCCTCGTAAAGCAATGTGAGCTTGAGGTTTTTTTGTTGTTGTTGTTTGTTTGTTTTTTTAATCACTTTGACATGTGTGCAATCTCGCATTCCCCTGTGACGGGAATTCCCCAGTCTCTGCCCCGCAAAACAGTTTCACTCCCAGCTTGGGTCCTTTTCCCCCATCATGCACCAGGACCCCAAACCCTGCCCCCAGTCCCTTCCGCTCCCACTTTTCCCAGAGTCCTTTGCTTCAGTGCAACACACCAAACCCAGCCCAAGTTTCCCTCTGTGTCTTCCCTTCCTGTCCTTGTCCTCACAAGCCCTGCCTGTGAGGGATATCGTCCAGTATTCATTTTCTTTTTCTTTTCTGACTCCTTCAAGCTCCATCCAAGATGAGGCGGAGATGACTTCATCATTCTTTCTTTTTAAAAATTCTTTCTTTCTTTATTATTACATAGAGGCCGAGAGAAATTGAGAGGGGAGGGGAAGAGAGAGAGGGAGAGAGAAAAACACCTGCACCCCTGCTTCACCACTTGTGAAGCTTTTCCTCTGCAGGTGGGGGCAGGGGACTTGAACCTGGGTCCCTGCACACTGTAACGTGTGCACTTAACCAGCTGAGCCACCGCCTGGCCCCTACCTTTATTTTTAAAAATCTGAATTCAAATAAATACATCAAAGCATCCCAAGCACTGACTACCAGTCCCCGTGCAACTCACCCAGCTTTTTGATGTCGTGTGAGCGTTCATCCCTGGACAGTGGGACGTAGTTCATCTTCCGGCTGCTCTCTCCGTACCCCAGGAGGAACCCCCTGGATCTGCGGGGGCTCTTGGCTCCTGACAGGCGGGGTGCTTTCCACGCCACCGACAGCTGGCCATCAGAGGGCCGCACCCGGACCCGCAGGGGCTTGCTGGGGACTTCCTTTTCTTAAAGAGGACACAGGACACAGAAATTGTTAGCATGACACCCCTTCCAGCTCACCACCAGGCATCCAAAGTCAGCCCCAAGACCAAGCAGCAACAATTGGCAGCCAGTTTAAAACATCTTTTTTGAAAAGGGGAAACTAATTTATGTCAATTGTATCTAAAAGGAACAGAACACTTGGGTCACAAGCTCCTCCACACAGTTCAGGCCAGAGGCCACAGGCACTTACAAATGCAGACAGATCAGCTGAGACAATATAAATAGGCACATTTATGGAGTTGCAGAGAAAACAAATGGCCCAGGGCATCAGCACTGACATCACTAAAGGCAAGGCCAGTGGCCCCACCCACACATCAGAGTAACTGGCCAGTTGATTGATGCTACAAATTGCTCAACCCCGAGTCCCAGTAACTTATATTTTTCTATTTTATTTTTTCACCAGAGCACTGCTCAGCTCTGGTTCATGGTGGTACAGGGGATGGAACCGGAGACCTCTGAGCCTCAGGCAGGAAAGCCTTTTTGCATAACCCTCATGCTGACTCTCTAGCTCGAGGCTTCCCAATGCTCTTTCTCATCTGCTTCCATCTGCTCCCCCAGCGAGGCCCAGCTCTATCCTCTAGAGAGAGACAAAGGTCGGCAAAGAAACACAGCAACCCCAAAGCCCTTCAGAATTCAAGTTGGGAAAATGGGCTGTGGAGGGGCTGGCTGGTGGCGCACCTAGTTGAGCGCACGTGTTACAAGGCGCGAGGTTCCAGGTTCAAGCCCCCGGATCCCATCCGCAGGGCGAAAGCTTTGCAAGTGGTGAAGCAGGGTTGCAGGTGTTTCTCTCTTTCTCTTTCTATTTCCCCCTTCCCTCTTGATTTCTGACACTCTCCACCCAATAAATCAATAATGATAATAAAAGGAAATTAAAGAGACTAAATGGGCTTTGTTGGCTTTAACAATGTTATTGCAAGGAAGAGCTAGCTGATTCTTTGGCCCCGACCCCGGCCCCAGCTTGGCTCTGGGTTATGTTGGTGTGAGGACTGAACCTGGGATGTTGGAGCCTCAGGTGTGAGAGTCTCTTAGCATAACCATTATGCTGTCTCCACCCCACCCTAGCTGATTGATGATACTCAACCCAAATGCTTCTTCCGTGCTGTCGTCTGGCCCTTGCGGACCACCCTCACTGCAGTTCTCAGCCGTCTGTGCGCCTCCCTGCTCACTGAGTCACCTCCAAGGCTGTTTCTTGCTACGTTGATCAAACTCAACAAATGCTTGCTTTGCCAGCTTTCTCTTTTTTCTTTTTTTAAATTTTATTTATTTGATAAGAGACTGTGAAAAATTGAGAAGGCAGTGGGAGGGAGAGGGAGAGAGACAGAGAGACACCTGCAGCCCTGCTTCCACTCCACTCGTAAAAGTTTCCTCCTACAGGTGGGGACCAGGGGCTTGAACCCAGGTCCCTGTGCACTGTAATGTGTGCGCTTAACCAGGTGCACCACCACCTGGCCCCCCGTTGTCAGCTTTCTCAAATCAGTGCTGCTTATCCACCAATGCTTGGTGTTGAAAGTGCCGTTTATGGAAACGGCAGGGCTGGTGGGCTGAAGAGGAAGGGCTGTGGGTCCAGAGAGGATCACATGACCATTTCCGGCAGTGGAGCTCATGGGAGCCCTGGTGTGGTGGTGGTGCGGGGGCAGGTGTTTTAGGGGACCTCTCGTCAGGTATAAGTCATCACCTCCCAGGCCATTTCCTCACTGCACATGAACCTCCTCATCAGCTCTGGTGAGAGTTCCCAGCGGGACTAGTATTTCATCACTGAGACATGACCCAAGCTGAAGTCATGACCAAGACACAGTGAAACGCGAGCTTCCTCAGCGAGACAAGTGTGCAGCCTCTGGAGATGCCTGCTCTTGCAAAGCCAGGCTCCCAGCTGTGACCAGGGACTAGGAGCTCAGACCCACAGGGACTCAGAGGCTACCCAGGCTCCTGCTGAACAGGACTAGATATGGGCCCTGGGTCAGATGGATAGGCTTACCAGTTAAAGGGGGCGGTGTGGGCAGGCGGTGGTGCACCTGGTTAAGCACATACACTACCGAGTGCAAGGACCCAGGTTCGAACCCTGGCTCCCCAACTGCAGGGGGTCCGTTTCAGGAGTGGTGAAGCAGGTCTGCAGGTGTCTATCACTCTCTCCCTCTGTCTCCCCTCTCATTTCCACTCTGTCCTATCTAATTAAAAAAATCAGGAAAAAATAAATAAACAGGCTGTTGGGAGCAGTGAATCTGTAGTGCTGACTGAGCCTCGGTGATAACCCTGGTGACAAACAAACAAACAAAAAAAAACCCAACAGTTTATGGTATGTATATACTTTCCTCATGTTTGGGACCTACTCTTTACCCTAGTCCAGTTTTCTAGTCCTTTTCTCAACTCTGACACCATCTTCCCAGACAATATTTTTAGTCTACCTGCATGTTAGCTACGAGGCCCAGGCAAACATTACTAAAGTCATGGGCCCCCTAAGAACATACCTAAAATAGATACCCTTAGTTTCATCTGCTTTATTCCTACCTTTGGGTTCCTGTTTATTAAACAATTTTTCCTGCTTTGTATCTTACTGCCTTTCAGTCACCAAGTCTCAGATGCTACCTTGATGCCATCCTGATTTCCCTTGGCAGACGACCGCACCAATGAGTCTCAGAACCTCTCTTCTCCAGAGCCCTGCCCCACTAGGGAAAGACACAAATAGGCTGGGGGTGTGGATCCACCTGCCATCACCCATGTCCAACGAAGAAGCAATGACAGAAGCCAGAACTCCCACCTGCTGCTCCACATAAGGATCTTTGATCCAGACTCCCAGAGGGATAAAGAATAGGGAAGCTTCCAGTGGAGGGGATGGGACAGGACACGGGACTCTGGTGATGGGAACTGTATGGAATCGTACCCCTGTTACCTTACAATCTTGTTAATCATTATTAAATCACTAATAAAAATATTAGGAAGAAAGGAAAGAGGGAAGGAAGGAACGAAGGAAGGAAAGGAGGGAAGGAAGGTAAGAGGGCTCATAGTACCGTGAGATGGTATACGCATACTTCCTCCATTCACAACGTAGGGATCAGTGAGAATTCCTTTCTCAATACAGTGGTTTAGTCAGTGTCCTAAGATATAAATCTTGATGTGTACCCTTGAAATCCCTTTCACAGGAGTGACACTAAACTGCTCGCCACTTCTTTTTCCAAGTTTCAAGATGGCTCCCAACTTCAAGACCCAGCCCCCACAAAAGGGCCCACCAAGGATTACGGACAACACACTTACACACATGTAAAAACAAAACAAAATGAACAAAAGCCAAAAAAACACACATACATAGTCAAAAGGAAAACAAAGTGCCAAGGTGTTCAGCGTTAGACTACAAGTGATTAAAGGCAAGGTGCTGGTGACCCTGTGCGCCCCCGGAGGGGCTCTGTGCATCAGAGTAACCGATCGCTTATTATACTGATCATGTGGTTTTATGTTATGATATATACTTGTTATGTTTACTTACATCTTATGATATGCACTTATTATATGCTTATATATAATGCAAACTTTTATAATATATACTTTTTATATAATTATACTTGTTATATCTGATATGTACTTATTACTTATATATAATGTGTACTTACATATTATAATATATACTTATTATATAATTATACTTATATAATATGTACTTACTATATAATTATGTTACTTATTACTTAATATACTTACATTATAGATTAACTGAGCATGATGCCATAAATTCCTCCATCTCCAGGGTCCCTACATATTTTTCCTATCTTATTTATTTTACCAGAGCACTGCTCAGCTCTGGTTTATGGAGGTGCTGGGGATTGAACCTGGGACTTTTGGTGTCTCAGGCATGAGCGACTTTTTGCATGACCATTATGCTATCTCCCCCTACGTGCTAATATTATTCTTAGGCATCTCTCACTCCACTCTGATGAAATTGTGTATCCAGTGTTTCATCTCTCACTCCACTCTGATGAAATTGTGTATCCAGTGTTTCCAGAAAGAGCTGGAGTTGTGCAGAATGTTGGGGCTGTCCATGTGCGACAGCATCAAGAGGTGAACACATGTTTCCTTTGGAGGAAGGAGTAGCAGCCAAGACCAACTTCTGGACAGGCCTTGCAAGGGGCTAAGAGAATCTACATTTTTCTTTCTTTCTTTCTTTCTTTCTTTCTTTCTTTCTTTCTTTCTTTCTCTCTCTCTCTATTTCTTTCTTTCTTTCTTTCTTTTTATCATCTTTACTGGATAGAGACAGCCAGGAATCAAGATGGTAGGGGAGATAAAAGAGGGAGAGAGACAGAGAGACACCTGTAGCCCCGCTTCACAACTTCTGGAGCTTTCCCCCTGCAGGTGGGGACCATGGACTCGAACCTGGGTCCTTGCATACTGTAATGTGTGCACTCAACCAGGTGCACACCACCTAGCCCCTAGAATCTACTTTTTAAACACTGAGTAGTGTCTTATAAAAACTACTCTTGAAAGTCAGCATCTGGACAAGGAGCAACATGTTTAGCCTTATATAAAAGCAATCAAGGTCTGACTGTTTTTTTTTTTAAGTCAGCAGATTTTTTTTTTTTTTTTGCAAGGCCATGCATCAGAACAGAGCAGATGGCCAAGTTTCACTCCCCAGCAAGCACCCACCTGTGGATTTCAAGTTTGTTCAAGGTGATGAGATGAGCTGTGTACTGGCCATGAGCACGGGAACAGAGGTCTGGAGGGGACGGGATTTTAAAAGCCAAAACTCTGGTTCGCTCTCTCTTTACTTGCTTCCCTTGTGTGTGTGTTGTCAGAGCTTCACGAATCACAACACTGTTTCACTCGGGTGCGGGGGGGCGGGGGGTGTTAAGTGGTGGCCTACCCTGTTCAGTGCACACAGTACTAAGCACAGGTCCTGCACAAGGACCTGAGTTCAAGCCCCTGGCTCCCCACCTGCAGAGAGGATGCTTCACGAGCAGTGAAGGAGGTCTGCAGGGATCTTTCTCTCTTTATACCTCCCTGTCCTCCCTCAATTTCTCAACTTCTCTGTTCTATCCAATAAAATGGGGAAAAAATGGCTGCCAGGAGCAGTGGATGTGTAGTGTTGGCACCAAGCCCCAGCAATAACCCTGGAGGCAAAAAATAAAGGAGGAAGGTGGGCGGGGAGACCCGAGCTATGTGCATGGTCAGGCAGACACCCTGCCTGGTAAAATCCCTCTCTGGCCCTCTCTCTACCTCCTCAAAATCTTTGATTTCCTCTGTGCTCCCAGGATGCTGCTGAGTCAGGACCCTGTGAGGCAGAGCTGACTGCTGCTGTCCACACACGAGGTGACTTTGCTTTGCTGGATGGCCTGCCCCGCCTCAAGACCGAGACTCCTGCTCAAGCCACCACAGGCCACGTGCACACCCTTGCTCTCCAGAACAGAAATGTCAGGGGGCACCGCAGTCTTTCCTCAGGGCTGGCAGCAGACGGGACAGCTGCCCACAGTGTGGGCCTCCAGAGCCCTTGGTCTGTCTACAGCCCCCTGTGACTCGCAGAGACCCTCCCTCTGGCGACACACTCCAGAGTTCTGGGTGAGCTCCAGCAAAATGGGAGCAATGTCCCGGAGACACACTGGTGGGGGCTGCAGAGGGGGTGGGCGAAGCAAGCATTTCACAGAGGTGGCCCTTCTCTGCCCGGTGGCTCTGCCGTGGGGCTGCCCTCCCCAGCCACCACCCTGCAGAGGACATCATGGTGGCCCCTGGACCAAAGTGTGAGACCTCCTGGACCAGGGCGTGGACGGCCATCAGGATTCCCACAGTGCAGGTGCCTGGGGAGGGACCCGGGGGTGACTCCCCTGCAGACACAAGCCGGAGGCGCGGGGCCGGGGCTGAGCTGGACGGCTGTCAGTGGCCGGGTCACTGGCTGCTCTGAGGCTGAGCTTTCACACCGGGCTGTAGGTCTGAGCGCAAAGCCGGGCCCCTGAGCAAGCTGTGGGCGAGTCCCTACTGTTGCAGACCCCCTGATTTCCTGAAGCCTGTGACTAGACCCCAAATTAGAATGTTACATCTGGACACAGGCTTATTTTCAGCCGTCCCGTTTCCTAGATGGCTGAGAAGCTCTGTGTAGAGCAAAGGTATGCTGACCACCCGCAGGCGCTCATGACCCCCCCCCCCCCCACGACAGTTCCTGTGCTCTGACCTCTGACGGCATCTGGGGGTGACTGGAGAGCACTTGGGCCATTAGGCCCTCGAGGCTCAGAGGCCTGAAGCTGCACACTGTGACATCGCTGCTGCCCCTCACAGACCACGGGACGCAGGACGTGGACATGGCGTGGACGGGCATGCTCTGCTGGCCCAGCACTGACTGTCACCATCTGTGTCCCTCTCCAGAAATGCTTGTGATGCCGCTCACCCACGCTCTGAGGGAATGCAGACTCCCGGGAATAAACGCTGTGAGAGAACTAGGTTCAGGGTCACACTCAGTAAACATGCTGGTGTGCCCACTCCCGAGACCTGCTCACGCTCACACTGGCTGATAACAGTCTGTGTTGGTCTTTCCAATCCCGGGACATGCTGGAACCCAGCATCCCAGTGGCAGCACATCTGCAATGTGCTGCCATCCACTGCGCTGCCTGCTCTCCACGACAACACAGCTGGCCACCAGTGCCCAGGTGGCCTTTATTCCTAGTGGGGTCAGAGCCTCATGTCACTGTGATTCCACAGATCCTGGGCTGACTTTTCACTCTTTTCATTTCAGACAGAGAGAGACAGAGAGAAAAACAGAGAGACAGACAGACACCAGAGACCTGATCTCTCTCTGGTGCCATGGTATTTCCATGTGGTTTCTGGGGCTCCAGTTTGGCAAGGCAGACACCTTACCTAGTGAGCGCTCATTGGCCCCAGGTGACCTATTTCCACCATCCTTATCGCAGCTCCCATGTAAGTGAAATAAAGGTTATCAAGTCTGTGAGAAAAACCAAAGCCCAGACAGGTGCAATCACTATCCTGAGGTCACACAGCCACTAAGTACCAAGCAGGGAGTTGGGCCTGACCACTGATGCCTGGTTCCTATCTTCTCCAAGGGGTCTCAAGTGTCCTCATCTGTCCCGCCATGAGTCAGCTCTCCAGCACCTCATGCTTTCTGCTTTTGATGGAGAAGATGGGATGGAGCTGGATAGGACCTCGGGAGCATGGGCAGAACACCCCATAGACGTGTGTGTGTGTGTGTGTGTGTGTGTGTGTGTGTGTGTGTGTGTGTGTGTTTGAACCAGGCTGCGCACTCAGCAGGCAGCAGAGGAGCAAATGGCTCTCCCCAAACACCAGAGGATAGTTTGACGACTTCCCAGGGGTCACCAAGCCCAGACTCCAGCCATGGAATGGGAGCACCAGCCCTCCGTCCCAGCACAGCCCTCTGGTCTCCCAATCTCTGGGTTTGGACAAGTCAGTCCCTTGTGCTTTGAGACATGTTTTAAAGTTTCCTCAACCCCATAAAGAATGTTGGTCCATCCTCCCAAAGGGGAAGAAATGATAGGGGGAAGACAGAGGGCTCTGAACTTCAACTCCATCAGGACCCAGGGAGAGGAGAGGGAAAAATGAGGGCCACATGGAAGTAGTAATAGGTGTAGGTGTGACTTATAAAGGAGAAGGAAGACCATTAAAAAATGAGCAAGTATATATAAATAGTTATAGAAATAATAGTCAGCCCATATCTGTGACCTCGGGAGAACCATTGCAGTTTCCAATGTAGGTAACGGAGACACAGAACGCTGGTGGTGGGAATGGGGTAGAATTAGACCTCTGTTATCTCATAATTTTGTAAATCAATGTTAAACCATTAATGAAAAATTCAATAAAAAACACAAATTTTAAGACAAAGTTTCTCTCTTCGTAGTGCTGGGCTGCCTGTGGGATCAGCCATCTGCTACAACTCACATGCCAGCACGCTGAGCCAGGTGCAAGTGAGGTGGAATCGCCCAGATGGTTCCAATTCCCTTTGCAGGGAAGTCACTTGAAAGCGTTTTCACGGAGCCATGGGTGACAGCTTTACAGGAGCCCCCCGAGCTCCCTAAATCCAGGCCTTTTATCTGGAAAGCTGTGTGTGTGTGTGTGTGTGTGGAGAGGGGGTCAGTCACTGAGTGAGACCAAGTTCTCGAGCATCAAGCAGATTGTAGCTGAAACCCAGTGGGGCACTGCCCCCCACCACACACACACACACACACACACACACACCCCACCGCTGCTGCAGGTGCCCAGGCCAACCTTCCTCAGAGAAGACCCTGGGCACACTCTATCTACCCACAGGTCTGCTGGGCAAAGCAGTCACCCTGGTGCTGGCTGGTGGTGGGCACTGGAGGCCGAGCTGCTGCATGCCTCCTCCCCAGTCACGCCAGCAGCCAAACCTGCCCTCTGCACCAGGAAACACAGCTCAGGGCTCAGAGGGCTGCTTTGCCCGTGCGACTGGTGCCAGTTAGGCCTGGCCGCTGGTGATTGGGGCTCCCGTGGGCTGTGAGGTCAGTCACCCATGATCTGCCTCTGAGACGCCTCCCTGACCCCAGGTGTCTCCCTCTAAGCAGCTGCCTGCAGCTTGGTCCCTCTGCAGGAAAGTAGCTGGAAAGCCTCTTGGCTAAGCCGTGCGACAGCCATGGTGTGAGTGTGGAGCTCCTGAGGTGGTGTGGTGGAAATCACACAAAACACCAAATACGACGCCGGTGTGGCAGTGCTGGGTCACTAGCAGTGTCTGCCGTCCTGCTGAGGAGGAAATCTCTCGCTGACTCACCTCACCGGGTGGGCCCAGAATCTCCTGAGGCACACAGCTCTCTGCTGTGCGTGGTGCTCCCACGTGGTACCGGGGATCAAGCCCAGAGTCCGTGCACACTCCGCACTCACTGGGTCACCTCTCCCGCCCCAAATGGCGTCTGTCTGATCATGGTACCAGGGACCAAACCTTGGCACCAAACCTTGGCACAGTGTGACCCATAGAGCTCTCATCCTTTGAAAGAATCTTTCAAAAAAAAAAAAATATATATATATATATATAGGAAGTTGGGCGGTAGCGCAGCGGGTTAACTGCAGGTGGCGCAAAGCACAAGGACCGGCATAAGGATCCCGGTTCGAGCCCCCGGCTCCCCACCTGCAGGGGAGTCGCTTCACAGGCGGTGAAGCAGGTCTGCAGGTGTCTGTCTTTCTCTCCCCCTCTCTGTCTGCCCCTCCTCTCTCCATTTCTCTCTGTCCTATCCAACAATGACGACAACAGTAACTACAACAAGCAACAAGGGCAACAAAAGGGAAAATAAAGTTTTTTTAAAAGTATCTCTTTTTTTATAAGTGGACAAAGCATTGCTGCCAGATGCCGTGCTGGGGGTGTGAGCCGGGGGGCCCCTGCACGAACAGCGTGCACTCTGCCTGCTCAGCCACGGCCCGGCTGCCAACGTGAAGGCTGGAGTTGGGGTTCACCTGGAGGTCCGGTACCCAGCAAGCCTGTGCACAGCCCTGCGGTTAACAGGTGTTACCCCTCACTGATGTGTCGTGTACCACGTGGGCTCTTCTCCCAGACTGACACTCGACATGCGTCGGCAGACAAGCCCTTAGCACCACTTTCCAGTCCGCTACACTGCATAGGCAGGCGGGTAGGGTAGTGGAGACAGGCACTTCCGGTGTGGGAGAGGAACTTCCGGTTTGGTGCTCTAGAAAGCTCTTTGCCAGGGAGGGAAGGGAAAGACTTCCGGTGTCACACTGGAGATGTACTTCCGGTGTCACGCTGGACAAAGTTCTTCACCCGTATGTGTGTTCTGCCACAGACCCAACACCCAGAAACTGTAACTCAGTGTTTCTTTGCTCAGTGGATTTTTGGCTTTGCTGACCTTCAACATTTGAAGTAGGGTGGGAAAGAAAAAAGCAAAATAGGTATTTTTTAAAAAGCACGAAGAATCCGCAAATACTTGCCAACCTTGGAATGACTCACAGACCACGGCAAAGGAGCCGGTGCCAGTTGTGGCAGGGCTCAGCCCGCACCTGGGTGTGAAGCTACACTGGAAGGTGGCAGCAATTTTCAAAGTCACGTCCTGTCTGTCCTTCAGCTAAGTTAATGGTATTTATATGCTTTTCCCATATTTGGGAGCTACTCTCACCTCTGATCCAGCTTTCTAGTCCTATTCCCAACTCTGACACCATCTCCCCAGACAACACCTTGGGTCCACCTACATGTTAGCTGTCAGACTCAGGAAAAAATTACTACAGTCATGGGCTCCTTGGAACATACCTAATATAGACCTACCAGCTTTTTTCAACATGAAGACCCCAAATCTCATCTGCTCTATTCCTACCGTTGGGTTCCTGATTATTAAACACTTTGTTGTGCTTTATATCTTACTGCTTTTGCAGCCACCAGGTTGCAGATGCTACCATGACACCAACCTGACTTCCCTAACCCCCATCCCCAGAACCCTGCCTCAGTAGAGAAAAAGAGTCAGGCTGGGGGTGTGGATCCACCTGTCAATGCCCGTGTCCAGTGAAAAAGCAATTACAGAAGCCAGAACTCCCACCTTCTGCTCCCCGTAAAGATACTCCAAAGGGATAACGAATAGGGAAGCTTCCTATGGAGGGGATAGGACACAGAACGTTGGTGGTGAGAACTGTGTGGAATTGTACCCTTGTCATCTCACAATCTTGTCAATCATTATTAAATTACTAATAAATAAAACAAAACAAACAAACCAAGCCTAAAAGCCACTTCTCCCTATCTTGTAAAAAAAAAAATCAAAAGGAACACACACACACACACACAGATGTTTCTGTCCTGAAAAGGCACACAAATTAACTACCTACACAAATTAAAATGATGGCCATCAGGAGAACTTTATCGGGAAGGTTATAAAAGTAAAACACTCACTTGACATGCATCATCAGCTTCAAATAGGAGGCAGGGTCTGTCAGTGACAGCTCCCTGTGTCTGCGGCTGTTGTCACACACAGCTCTGCAATGAACATCCTTTCCTGTATTGCACGGGTCCTGGGTGCACTGTCTGCTTGAATATTTCGCCGTCATTGTCATTCAAGATTTGTTCCTTGACATGCAGCTCTGGTCTCTCCTGATTCCTGCCCACTTGTATACTCTTTCTACTTAAGCTATTCCTCTAGACTAGGGATGGGGAGCCTTGTTTTCCACCAAGAGCCATTAGTAGATGTGTGTCATCATTCTTGAACCCTAGAAAAATTATCTGCTTACAAATTAGCACTTAATGCTGCTCTGAAAAAAGAATTCTAAACTTAACACATTCTGAGTCCCATCTGTGGTTGCCGTGACAGGACCAACCAGATAGTGTGCAGACCTTCCACTGCCTGCAGGTCTGCTCCCCACCCTGCTCTGGTCTGTGACTCCTGCTCCCACTCTTCTTTCTCTCTTCCAATGCTCACTCCCTCCTCTACAAGACACCACCACTGACACACCCCGTACTCAACTTCCACTTCCAGCATCTTTAAGCAAGAGCACGTCATCTCTCTTCAAAGACTAGCTTATTTCTCTGCTCATTCATCCACTCCCTTTTCATACCACAGAGACCCAGTAAATGGCTCACACCCACCAGATCTGATTGGAGAAGCAGGGCACAGACATTGGTTTTTTACATACTCACCTTCTTCTAACACTAACAGCCAAATCAATCATTTGCAAACACTATTCATGAGAACAAAACACAGCTCCTTGCCAAGCTGGCAGTGCAGTGTGACTCAACCACACTCCGAAATACTTGCATTCATCCAGCATTATCAGTGCTTTCACCATGGATCAAACAGATTCAAGAAAGACACACGGTATGTCAACGTTTCTCTCAATCATTGAAACAGCACGAGCAGACACACCCACAACCAAGTGATAAAACACGTAGACCGACAAACATGGAACAGAGATGGAAGCCCAGTTACCTCTTATCTCACAAAACAGTCCACGGAGGTGAGAGAAGAGGGGAAAGACTCCGCGCAACACCTCCGCCAATGGAAACCATGTCTCAGTAGGTCTCACTCACAGATGTCATCCACAGGTAGAAGGTCTGTAGATGCCCTCAACGGGCCAAGACTGCCATCTCAACCGCCATATTTGCCTGCTCATTGCACAATAGCGTCCCCAGGTATAGATGGAGACACCACCCCACAGGAGAACATGAAGGAACTGGGAGACGTGAACAACACTGGCTGTGTTCTGGACCAGCAGGTGCAAACAGACCCAAACCGTGTGGCATGTGGGTTAGCTTAGCGATGCAACCAAACACAGGTTTGTGAGCACATGTGCGTGACAGGCGCACACCCCTCTTGCGAGATGGTGCTTCAGTGAAGACACAAACCCGGGGGGAGCAAATAGTACCTGTGACGGATTCATTAAATGGTCCTGGAACCTTACTGGGGAAACCATCAATCTGGAGCCATTCACCTCCTAAATGAGGAAGATGCAACTTGATAGTTAGCAACAAGGACGGTTGAATTTTCCCCATTTCAACGCACATTCTAGGGTCTTCTCAGCAGTCTTCAAACGGGTTGGGTCAGACCCTGGTGGCCACTTGCAATCTCTGGTTTGTGGACAATGCATATTTTGAACTCTCCTCTCTCCCTCCCCACCCCCTTAGGACGAAATGCTATTAGGTGGCATGGAAATCACTTTAAACCAAGAGGCAAATCTCTCCTAGTTTTTACTCTTCTGGCTTGCTCTAGAAGTCTTCTTCAGGGGCTCTGGCCATTCTGTGTGTGTTCACACTGTCCTGGTGACGTTTCTCCAGTTCTATGCAACAAAGACACAGCCTCCACGTGTAGGTACGACTTACCAGGCAGGCTCTCAGCTCTGTACACAGGACGGCTCACTCCACTGTGGTTCTCTGCAGTAACCAGCACAAAGTACACTACCCCCGGCTCTGAAACATATGGTTCAGATCAGGCTACCGTTTTGCATCTCCAAGAATGACAGTTTGATTCACCTGCTACCTTCCTCCTACCAGCCATCACGACATAGTTTAGCTACAGCTTCCTCTCTGTTTAAGCCACATGCACTGACATTCTTCTCATAGCACAGGAAGACACCTGATCAAAGGCAGCTTGCCTTCTCTTTCTCTCTCTCTCTTTTTGTCCAAAGCACATGACATGGGGAATGAACTTGGATGTGTGAGTGGTCAACAAAAAGGGCTTTAAGGCTTTCTAACTTGGCACCAGTGTAGGAAACTGGGGCGTGTAAGGAACAGGGGTTTTGGCCTACTGAGTTGAGAACTGCAAATTATTTCTCCCCACAAAAGCTCCACATGGAAACCTCCAAAAAGATGTTTTTTTAAAACATCATGGGACTCACTCTTGCAATGCTCAAGGTTTGAACTCCCTCCTTTTGAGTGCATAGATCACCACACATGAGGACTGGGGTTCAAGCCCAGGCTGGTGGCTTGCAGAGGGAAGCTTTAGGAGCAGAGCGATGCTGCAGGTGTCTCTCATTCTCTGTGTCTCTCTGCCTCTCTGTCTCTCTCTGTTGTTTACCTTCTGTCACAGGTTTAAAAAAGTGGGGGGGACTTGCCCCTTTATTACATTTACTTGTTATCTTTGACTAGACAGACATTCCCTAGAAATCTGGAAACATTTAGAAAATCACTTCCTGCGATCTCGGGGCATGTTGACTTTGAGATGATGGGGCTTCACATCCAGACTGGTCTCCGGGGCTTCAGGGCAGTGTTAAGGTCCCTTGGACTGAGCTCCTGAGGTGGCTGGGGTGTAAAGGGGCAAAGTGTTATGCTATACCATTCGAGCTCCCCTGACTGTGTAGCCTGAAGAGGCAGGAGTTTTAGTAGTGCTGGCTGTCTTCAGAATGAAGCATGGGCTAGAGAAAGGTGAGTGAAGGGGGCAATTCAAGCAGATGCGAGTCTGCAGGCATCTCAGGGCACGGGGGCTGCAGAGGCAACGGCCGGTGCTGCCTCGGGAAATCACACCAACTGCGTTGCTCAAAACCTTCCACGGACAAGGCCTCAGTTCTCAAGTCAGAGGCCCAGAGACAGCTGGTACTCCCCGCGATGGATGCTGTGCCAGAGACTGGGACCCTCTGTCTACCTGTGGCATGGCCTGGTGGCACTGAGAGCTTGGCACAGCCTGACAGGCTCACTGGGGCTAGCACGCACTCAGACAGAATGCAAACTCAGGCCTGGCCTGGCATCTAGTCTCTGTGCTCCCCGTTTATTGATATTTCCAAGAAATGAGATCCATGAGTCTCCAGTCCTGTTCTGTTAACTTATCAGAAAGTGGCCTGGGAGCCATGAGCTGTTTTTCCCCTCTGTCCTGCAACTCGTTTTTCTCTCTGGAAGTCCTAGCAACCCGCAGTCGGCAAGGAGCACACCGAGCCTTCGTCAAGGTCAGACGGGCATGCCTTCCATTTAGCAGAATGTCCACCGAGCCTTGTGGTCAAACTCTGAAGGACCACTGTGATGTGGGAGAGACTGACTCAGAGAGGCTGTGTTCAGCAGCAACCAGAAGGGAGGGAACTTGGTCTCTCTGTCTCCTTTCTATGTACTTTCTGCTCTCCCCACCAAAAAGCCTCATTCACATAAGAGTGTAACCATTGGGGCAGGAGTAGTACGGCTGCTCATAAAAACGGAGTGTTTAGGAGTCTTTAAAACAAACAGAAACAAAAAAGTTGTGTGCACTGCTGATGTCTGCTCTTTCCGGAGGTTCCAGGACAGACCATGAGAGGACGGACGGTGCAGTGAGTGGGTCTTCAGCCAGCAGGACCCCAGGAAGCAGAAGCAAGAGGATCCGCCAGAGGCAGCTCAAAGCATAAAGTCAAGGTACCCACGCTTGCGCTTGTGAGGAGGAAAGCGTGCTGCTGGGCTGGGGGGTGGAGTGGAAAGTAGGACTCCTGAGGCAGCTGTCCTGCAGCACAGCATGCTCTCCATAAAAACAACTTTAAAAGGGAATAATAAAGTGCCAAGGAGAAATAAGACAAAACCACTCCTATCTATCTTCCGAAAGCACATCGAATGGAGAGGGGTGTTTGCATCCTGGAATCAGATCTGAATAAGCTTCTTTATTCAGTGGGTCGTGCTGAGTCATTCATGCCACATGAAGTCTTACCAATCAGGAATCTCAGGACTGGGTTACTGAGTTGTCTAGGAGTCAAGTTCCTTGTGAGACCAAAAAAAAAAAAAAAGGAAGGATATAGGCTCTACCTAGTCTCTGTCACAAAGCACAGTCTGGACACTGAAGCCAGTTCCTACATCCACTTGAAGAGGACTCCAGGGAGAGCAGGGTCCTAGGGACAAGGTAGAGCTGAGGAGCAGTGCCCTGACCTTGTCTGCCAGACTCTGACCTTGAGGGGCTCCTGTAGAGCCACTCTGTCCCTGGGGCCCGGCCACCCCCTTTTGTCCCAAGAGGTCATTCAAAGAACAGGACTGAGCACGCAAGGGGGGCCGGTGGCTTGACTGGGAGCAGGAGTGCAGTGTCACTTACCCACGTCCTCAATGAGGAAGGACATTGTCTGTGCATTCACTTTGACGTGCTTAAGGCTTTTCAGTGACTTCCCGTAGGCAACGTTGTAATACTCCACGGGTCTACTGCGGGCCTCTTTGGGTGGGTCCCACATGACCTTCACGCCCATTTTACTGGACAGCAGTCTCACGTGCCTTGGCTTCAGTGGGTGGTCGGCTGTGCAGACACCGTAGCTATCAACTCACAGGAATAACATCTCCCCAGGCCCCTTGCACCTGACATCCTCACCCAAAGAGCAGCTCACTTACCCTCTGGTCTCTCTCTGATCCCGGAGACAAGGAGAGTCACCGTGGACACCCTGACAGTGTGACAGCCAAACAAACAAAGGAAACCCACAAGCTTTTGTGTCCTGAGGGGGAGCTGTGGGTGGTAAATTTGAACCCAGAGTGAAACAAATCAAAATAAACCCCAGGCATTCTCTGCTTAAATAGCTCTGCTTCGCTAGTGGCAACAAGCAAGAACCAATTAGTCCTTGGACAGAACCCTCCAGAGGAGAGGCGCGTCCTGAACAAGTTCTAACTCTGCCCTTTTGTACAGCTGGGGATGATCTATTTCTACAACAACTCTGAGGAGAGGGACACAGCCAGGCAGAATCACCACCCGATCTAAAAATCAGAGAGCGGAAGCTTTTATTTCAACAAAGAGAATGACTTCAGTGGCTTGAAAAAGAGGCCGAACTTTGAGTCAGTGTACAGAACCTGTTCTACGTTTCCATATTTTATCCCAGAAGGAAAAAAAAAAGAAGAAAAAGAAAAGACAAGTTATTAACAGTAAAAGCACATTTTTTTGTCTTCAATCATTAGGATCCTGAAAGAATTCCTGATTTCCAAAGAGAACAAAGTCTAACCGCAACAGTTTGTCAAACAAAATCTCTGAGCACACGATGGGACTGATGGCTCAGTGTAACATAAGCTAGGCACACGCAGAACACGGCCTGGGATTCATTACTCAGCCAGATGCAAGGCAGTCTCTGAGGAGGGGAAAAGGAAACTGAAATAACAACCCAGATGTTTTTTTTTTTTTTTCAAACTTTATGACACCCAGGAAGAGCCATCTGGAATGTCATGGAAGAAGTGACAGAGCTTGGGGGGTGGGGGGTGTTTCCTGCCGGCACACAGACGGGCTGGTATGCAGGTGTCCTCTGAATCCTGACTGACAGCCTAGTGCAGAATGAAGACGGAGGGTTCTGGTTTACAGTGGACGGTATTTATACACTTTCCCTATATTTGGGAGCCACTCTCTGCCATGACGAGTAGCCTATCCCCCTGCCTATAAAGGTTTATATCATGGGGCTCAACTTTTAGTAACTAATTCATGGGTTTATGAGCCTAGCTTATTTTTACCCTTGCTGATAACTGCTTATTTTGCCATACCTAAAATGTAACATCCCTACAAAAACACCTAACAAAGCTTTGACTGTTTAGACCCACTCCCAGCCCGGCTGAGAGTCCTTTATGCACCAAAGCCAAGTCCCTTGATTTTAATTACAACAGGAGTCAGCACCTCCCTCCCTTGACCAAAGTGTCATGTCCCTCCACCATCTGATGTCCCTCCACACTAAGTCTCCGCCCTCCTCGCACCCCTCTTTCTCTGCAACCCCCCCCCCCCCGCCCGTTGAATCTTTAGCCCTGCTAGCAGAGACCACAGTTTCCTAACGTTTCGTGTTGTGCTTTCCCTTTGTTTCTTTCTTTTAAAGATAAATCCTTTTCTGTATTTTATTTTTTTTAATGAAAAAGATACACATACACACAGAGAAAGAAGGAGAGAGAGGTAGAGGGAAACCAGAGCCCCGCTCAGTTCTGGTTAATGGTGGCGCTGGGGGTTGAACCCAGGACCTCAGAATCTCAGGCAGAGGAGTCTGACAGAACCATTACGCCGCCCCTGAAGTCCTCCATGCTTTGTTTCTTAGATGCACCCGTGGGTAAGACCACGCTCCTTCCGGCTCACACTTAGCCAGCACCCACCCACTCCGTTCTGTCCGTGTTGTAGAAAAGAGAAGACCCCATGTCTTCCCACAGCTGAGCTGCATCTGCAGCGTCTATCAGTCACAGGCTCCTTTTATACTCATCGGTCACTGGCTGCTTTGTGGGGCAGAACCAGGACCAGGACCAGGACCAGGTGACCCCATCCAGCCCAGGACCCTCACAAGGACTGCCCTTGCTGCAGCTGAACCCTGGGTGTGAAGGGGGGGCGCTGCCCTGCGGCTATGAGGGGAGACAGGTAGATGACAGTAGAGAGAGAGGCTCTCACAGTCACAGGAGCCAGAGGGCGAGGAGGGAGGGGGAGCCTGGGGTGCTGTTCCTAGTCCTGGGTCCTGGTGCCCTGAAGCAGTCAGCTCCTCCAGCCTTATCCCCACCCCCACCCTGAGCAGCAAAGCCAGTTGCTGATTTCTGGGGGTGAAATATCTCAAGTAGGGGTTTGAGATTTGCAGTCAGACCCCAGCAGGCCCAGGGGCCTTGGGAGTCCAGAATTGCTTTTCCCAGCTACCAGGCAGCCAGGACACCTACTAATGAAAGGCTCCCGCGCAGACAGGGAATGAAGGCCCGGGCCAGCCAGTAGGCTGCCCCTCCTGACCGTGGACTTGAGGGAGCAGGAACAGCACCCTGGGCAAAAAAGAAACACCACCCCCCTCTAGCCCTCCAAGGAATGATAAGAACTTTTGAAAGAAACTGGTCTCTGAAAACCTCAAGCAAGCTCCAAAGATTTCTGAAGTCTTCCCGGGATGGACTACAAGCGCATCAAACCCCCTCACGCCTATGGTCTCCCAGCTTAGCCTGTTTGAAAGGTGACTGCTACTGCCCAGTGGCTGAACAGAGAAGAAACAGAATTCGTGTCAGGGGAGGAGATTAAACCTCTCACCCAGCTTTGGGAGCAGGGACTCTCGGGTGCATGACTCTCAGACACTGACGGGCAGGAAGGGTGAAAAAAATCCAGCTACTGTCCGTCCATACAATCCCAGACAGCACAGGACTCTCAGAACAGCAGAAACTTCCAGATGGCTGGTGATGTGTGTGCCAGACAAAGAGAAGACGGGCTGTAGTTTAAGTGCTTTTTCAAATGGATGCGGGGATTACGCTTGCCAGAGAATTATCTTCTCTCCTTCTCCAACAGGGGAGGGAGGTGGGGACAGTGTGGACTGCACTGTGACTCTAGCAAGTGAAACCGGGGCGGGGACTTCACACACTGACCGATGGCATTTCCGGGGAGGCTGGGGCCGGGAAGACACAGTCTGAGATTGACAACAACAGCCTTGGATGGGGAGATAGCTCAGTCAGCAGAGCGCATACCTGCTCATGCTTGAGGATCGAGCCGCTGGCACCTCATGGGAACATCAGGACCAGTATCAGGAAGCTCCATGAATGGTGGAGTAGTGGCTCTCTTCTCTCTCTCTGGGTTCATGACAGAAAGGAAGAGAGGGAAGGAAGCAGAGAGGGAGAGGAAAGAAAGGAAGAAATAAAGACAGAAGGAAAGAAAGATAAAGATATAACTACGTGTACAAGGACCCAGGTTCAAGCCCCCACTCCCCACCTGCAGAGAGGAAGCTTCATGAGCAGTGAAGCAGGGCTGCAGGTGTCTCTCTGTCTCTCTCCCTCTCTATCTCCCCCTTCCCTCTCAATTTTTCTCCATTCTGTTTTTAAAATGATACCTAGCAATAACTATTTTGGTAGTATAAAGAAATAAAGTTTAAAGACCTGCCAGGAGTGATCTGGGAGGTAGCACAGTGGATAAAGTATTGGACTCTTGAGTCTGAGGTCCTGAGTTTGATCCCTGGTAATGCAGATACTAGATTGATGTCTGTCTGTCTGTCTGTCTGTCTCTCTCTCTCCTACCTTTCTTATTAATGAATAAAAAATATATATCAAAAAAGTCTTCCAGGAGCATTGTAGTTGCTCAAGTGTGAGACCCTGGCAGGCAAAAATGAATAAGGAAACAATCAACCAACAACTTGGGTCATCTTCAGGCAGTGCCCCAGTACCAATGGGGTTTCCACAGTAAAAGTGTGTTTTCAGGCTGGGGGTGTGGATCCACCTGCCAACACCCATGTCCATCAGAGTAGCAATTACAAAAGCCAGCCCTCCCACCTTCTGCACCCCATAAAGAATTCTGGTCTATACTCCCAGAGGAGGGGAAATATTAGGGGAATATGACCAGAGAGCTCTGACTCCAGTTCCATCAGGACCCAGAGAGAGAAGAGGACAAAAAGAAAGGACACTCAGAAGTAGTAAGAGGTATAGGTGTGGGGGCTGGGCAGTGGCGCAGTGGGTTAAGCACACATGGTGCGAAGCACAAGGCCCATCATAAGGATCCCAGCTCATGCCCCTGGCTCCCCACCTGCGGGGAGGGGGTGTTGCTTCACAGGCAGTCAAGCAGGTCTTCAGGTGTCTATCTTTCTCTCCCCCTCTCTGTCTTCGCCTCCTCTATCAATTTCTCTCTGTCCTATCCAACAACAGTGGCAGCCACAACAACAATGATAAACAAGGGCAACAAAAGGGAAAAAAATAGCCTCCAGGAGCAGTGGATTCATAGTGCAGGCACCAAATCCCAGTGACAACCCTGGAGGGAAGAAGAAGAAAAAGAAGGAGGAGGAGGAGGAGGAGGAGATGGAGAAGGAGAAGAAAGGGAAAAGGAAGAGGAAGAAGAAGTAGAAGTGTAGCTGTGACTTAGGAAGAGAAGGCAGGACTATGAAAAAAATAGACAAATATATAAAAATATAGTTACAGAAATCACAGTCAACCCTTATCTGTGACCTTGGGGGAGAACCACTGCAGTTTCCAAGGGAAGGAATGGGGACACAGAGCTCCGGTGGTGGGGATGGTGTGGACACCCCTTTTGTCTTACAATTTTGTAAGTCAATATTAAATCACTAAAAAAAAAAAAAAAAAAAAAAGAAGTGTGTCTCCACACTTGGTTCAGGGCTTGGAGGACAAGTGTGTACAGGTGAAGGCCAGCTGAGGCTTTTTGTGATCTTTCAAAGGACTCGAGGGTGTTAGAATGGGAGTCACTCAGCGGTGCAGAGAGAGACACAGACACCAGTTCAGCAGGTGGTCCAGGACCCCTGAGAATCAAAGGCCTTGTTTTTGGGTCAATTTCCAGAAAACCCAATTTCCTCACATCACCACGGACGCTGTCCCCATGCCCCAGAGGGTCCTGTCCTCTGACCTGGTGAAGGAGCACACACAAAGGAGGAGCCTCCAGAAGACACAGAATGTCCCCAGGAGCCTCTTGTGTGGGGCCAAGGCATGCTGTCACTCACGCCACCTGTGAGTTCCCTCATCACCCCCAGCCCCGGCCTGCTGCAGCCCCAGCTAAACCTGTCTCTGTGCGGTCACCCCCCCTTGTCTCCTCCACACCCCACCCAGCATTGTTCGGTGTCTTGATGACAACAAAGAGTCGTTTTATTCCGTAGGGAAGGTCAGCATCCCTAGGTGAGGAGTGGGGGTGGGGAGGGCCAAGATGGCCACCAGCACAATAGTGAATCACATTTTTCTCTGTCAGTTGTCAGGGGACACAGGGTGAAGCCACCCAGATCCCACAGCACAAGCCATGGCTGGTCTTCAGCAGAGGGTGTCCTGGTCGGTTCTCCCTCCCCAGCCCTTTGAGGACACTACCCCTCACACGTGTCTCATGCCGGTGGAGTCCTCCTATGGTGAGTTTCAGGTGAGCAAGTGTCATGGAAACATGTCCTCACCTGGGCTTTGCCACCTGTTCCAGGGACTGCACAGACTGTGCTCACACCCTGGTGGGCAGGAGGGGATGTCCAAAGCCATGGGACTGCTTGGCTGGGCTTTTCTCTGCCTGTCTTCTCCCCACAAACTCGGGCCCCAATGCTCAGCTAAGGCCACTTGCTCCTGAAACACAGACATACTCTGACCAAGACTTGCATCTCAACATCCTCTCATCACCTCTGGGGCTCGTCCGTGACCCTTGAAAAATGAAGGCATCCTAGAATCCATTCTAGGCTATTGACTTTATCTAAGGAGGAGAAAGAGAGAGAGAGAGAGAGAGAGAGAGAGAAAGGAAGAGAGAGAGAGAGAGAGAGAGAGAGAGGAAGGAAGAGAGAGAGAGAGGGAGTCCTGCTTCACTGCTTGTGAAGCTTCCCCCTGCAGGTGGGGACCAGAGGCTTGAACCCTGGTCCCTGTGCATGAAAACATGCATTCAGCCATCAGCCATGTGCTGCGCCATCACCTAGCCCCCAGGCGATTTATTTTATTTGTATTTGGCAGCCCCCTAGCCCCACATCATTCCCTTTCATCATCTTCTGGCCCTCCCCTCTCTCCCTCTGCCCTCCTTCTCCCTGACCTTGAGAAAGGTCAACACAAACACACAAACACACAACAATGAAAGGAAGCCACGGGAACTCTGTCTCAAAGCAAACAGCAAGAGGAGAGGCAGAAGGAACCCAGTGGTCCAGTCTAAAGGAGTCTCTTAAAACGAATCTGCCTCCTCTCCCTCCCCCAAGGGCTTCTGGGAATTTAGAAGCCCATCTATTATTTGTCCATTCAAACAAGTTTCACACCTAAACTGCAACAGTCTAGCAGCTGGCACTGGGCTCAGACGGCTGTGGATGACAGGGGGTCGGAGTACCCCACAACCAGACCCTCAGCCTCCCTTCTTGCTCTGCTTCTGCCTCAGAAGCCAGGAAGCCAAGCACTCGTGACCTTTGACCTCCCTCACAGCCCGGCCGGCCACACTGTCTGCACACTGGCCTCCATTTCTACTCTGTGGTTAGCCACCACCCCTCATCCTGACCTTCATGCTGAGCCTCCCCAGGTCTCTCCACTTTGCCACAGCAACCAGGAAAGGACGTTTCTGTTAACTCAGGTTAGGTGCTCAGGTGTGTCTGCTAGACTAGGGACCAGCTGCAGGTGGTAACAGCAAGCAGACAAGAAGACAATACTTTCAGCCCACCAACAGGCTAGCTGCCAGGCTCAGGCAAACATTGCTAAAGTCACAGGCCCCTTGGAACATACCTAAAATAGATTTCTTAGCTTCTTCCCACCTGAAGACCCCTAATTCCATCTGCTTTATTCCTACCTTTGGGTTCCTGTTCATTAAACAAATCGTCTTGCTTTTTTTTTTTTTTTGATTTTTCTTCCCATATCACATTCTTTTTTTTTTTTTTATTTAAGAAAGGATTAATTAACAAAACCATAGGGTAGGAGGGGTACAACTCCACACAATTCCCACCACCCAATCTCCATATCCCACCCCCTCCCCTGATAGCTTTCCCATTCTCTATCCCTCTGGGAGCATGGACCCAGGGTCATTGTGGGTTGCAGAAGGTAGAAGGTCTGGCTTCTGTAATTGCTTCCCCGCTGAACATGGGCGTTGACTGGTCGGTCCATACTCCCATAATCCATAATCGTCCATAATCGTCTTGCTTTATATCTTACTGCATTTTAGTCACCAAGTTGCAGATGCTGCCATGACGCCATCCTGACTTCCCTGAGCAGATGACCTCACCGATGTGTCCTGGAACCTCCCCTCCCCAGAGCCCTGCCCCACGAGGGAAAGACAGAGACAGGCTAGGGGTGTGGATCCACCTGCCAACACCCATGTCCAGCGGGGAAGCAATTATAGAAGCCAGAACTCCCACCTTCTGCTCCCCAGAAAGAATTTTGGTCCATCCTGCCAGAGGGGTAAAGAATAGGGAAGCTTCCAGTGGAGGGGATGGAACAGGGAACTCTGGTGGTGGGAACTGTGTGGAATTATACCTCTGTTATCTTACAATCTTGTCAATCATTATGAAATCTCTAATTAAAAAATTTTTTTAAAAAAGAAATGTCTTTGCAGGAGGACTCTGATGCCCATCCAGTGCCAAGACCTCCAGAGGCATGCCTGGGACTGAGCACAGAAACCACTGGTGCCAGAGAGACGTCCAGCGGCCGGACCCTTCACAGCCTACCCCAGCCCCAGGGCCCTTTCATTTATTTGCTTCTTTGTTTCTTTTCAATATAAATCCTACACCCCAGCCAGAGAGGGAAACGGTTTTTGGAGACATGAGTTGGCATCTGCTTGGGTTGCTAGCACCGAATAAACAAATGTGTGATTCTCTCATTGGCTGTTGAGACCCATGTAACTGAGAATCAGCATTCGGTGATGGTGTGACTTCTAGCCAAGGACCCCTGAGAGGAAGCAGCCGCCACCAATTCCAGGAAGTCAGGACAGCGGGTTCAGGCTCAACTATGATGTGCTTTGAACTTGGTGTCACTTCCTCCTCGCCCCCATCCCCCTCTCCAGGTGCCAAGACATTACCTGGAGATGCACCTGTCATCTTGGAAGCTGAGGTGGCAAATTCTCAGCGTGATGCTGGATCCCAGGAGGACAGTATGGAGAAAAGGAACAACCCCGGGACCTCCGGTAGTCAGAGATCCTGGGTGCCAAACATTCTGACTCTTTCTCTGCCCCTTGCTTTCCTGGTGCGATCGATCAGTGTTCCCCTCACCTGTTCATCTACTTCCTGTTCCTCAGCCTCGTCAGCCTCTTGGTGTCATCACTTCTGAACCCCCAAAATTAAGTCACCCCCCGCCCCACCCACCTTGATTTCCAAATGAGACCTGTTTTGTTTTAACTTCAGTTCTCTCTGCTTGTTTTTAAGGGGCCCACTCTGGGAATTTAATTGAAACCAAGTCAAGGATTTATTTGTCAGTATGTCCTGGGCTTGAGCAAGTACATCTGTCTGGCAGTGTCACCATCAGGAGTTAGTGTGCAGCTAACCAGCAGAGCTGGTAGAAGTTGGTCATTGGGATTTAGGGCCTGAAAGATCCTGGCCAATGTATTCAAGAGTCATGTAAGCAAGTAAAAGTTACGGCTGTAGAAAACCCAAGATGTATTTTCCCCCATCTAGTCCTCCAGCTTTCCAGAGTGGCTTAGGGAAATGGAATTAACAGGACTGTAAAAATGTATTTATTTATTTGGTTATTTATAACAACAACAAAGAAACAAAAGACCCTCAAGGAAAGAAGATCCCTACTCCTGGGAAATATTTTATTTTATCTTATTTTACCCTATTTTGTTTTGACCAGCACCAGAGAGTCTACCAGAAACCAGCACTTTCCAAGGTTTTGTGGAATCCTTTGTACATTCTTCAAATTCAATTCGCAGCTGAGAAATAGTTTCTTAAGAAATTACCATTGTTTTCTGGTCCAGCTTGAGCCCAGCCTCCTACAAACTGCTTGACATTTGCAGCCAAAGAAAACTCCCTGAAAACTTACTCCTTCTCCCCAAGTGGGAGAGTCAGTGTCTAGCTATGTCAAATGTGGGGACATGACTCCCTCCAAATCACCACTGGCCATACCCCGAGAGCTCCCAGGAAAAAAAAAAACCTTCAGAAGACAAGCCAAGCAAATGCTGGAGAGAGGTAGCTCTAATGTGAAGTGGAGGGAACAGATGGGGCCAAGAGCCAAGGCAATGTGGACTCACAGTGCAGCTGACAAGCGCTCTTTTTAAATACGTTCTTTGCATCTATTTATTTTCCCTTTTGTTGCCCTTGTTTTTCATTGTTGTGTAGTTATTATTGTTATTGATGTCGTCATTGTTGGATAGGACAGAGAGAAATGGAGAAAGGAGGGGAAGACAGAGAGGGGGAGAGAAAGACAGACACCTGCAGACCTGCTTCACCGCCTGGGAAGCGACTCCCCTGCAGGTGGGGAGCCGGGGGCTCGAACTGGGACCCTTAGGCCGGTCCTTGCACTTTGTGCCACGTGCACTTAACCTGCTGCGCTACCACCTGGCTCCCTAGCACTCTTAAAAATATCTGAGTAGTGGGGGTTGTATTGTTATATGGAAAACTGGGAAATGTTATTCATGTACAAACTATTGTATTTACTGTTGAATGTAAAACATTAATTTCCCAATAAAGAAATTAAAAAAAAAAGAACAGGAAAGCTTCCAATAGAGGGGCTGGGATATGGAACGCTGGTGGTGGGAATTGTATGAAATTGTACCCTTTTTAACCCACAATTTTGTTGATCATTATTAAATTACTAATAAAAAAATAAATAATAAATAAACTATCTATCTGAATAGTTGTTCAATCTCACCACTTATGGATGGGCACAGACAGGTAAAGGATCATTATGAAGAATAAAATGTGGGGAGTCAGGCGGTAGTGCAGTGGGTTAAGCGCACGTGGTGCAAAGCGCAAGGACGGGCATAAGAATCCCAGTTCAAGCCCCCGGCTCCCCACCTGCAGGGGAGACACTTCACAGGCGGTGAAGCAGGTCTGCAGGTGTCTGTCTTTCTCTCCCCCCTCTGTCTTCCCCTCCTCTCTCCATTTCTCTCTGTCCTATCCAACAACAATGACATCAATAACAATAACTACAACAATAAAAAAACAAGGGCAACAGAAGGGAATAAATAAATAAATATGTAAAAAAAGAAATAGATGATAAGGTAAGATTTATTTAAAAAAAGAAGAAGAAGAAAAAAAATTCCTGAAGTTATGGGCCCCTTGCAACATATATAAAACAGACCTCCTAGCTTCTGTCTCTTCCCTATTCTCATCTGCTCAATTCCTACTTTCTGGTTCCTGTTTATTAAACATTGTGTCCTGCTTTTATATCCTACTGCCTTTCAGCCACCAGTCGCAGATGTTACAATGATCCATCCTGACCTCCCTGGGCAGACAACCTCACCAGTGTGTCCTAGAGCCCCACCTCCCCAGAGCCCTGCCCCATTAAGGACAGACAGACACAGGCTGGGGGTGTGGATCCACCTGCCAACACCCATGTCCAGTGGAGAAGCCATGACAGAAGCCAGAACTCCCGCCTGCTGCTCCCCCCAAAAGGACTTTGGTCCATAGACCCAGAGGGGCAGACTTGTTAGGAGAAGATGACCAGAGGTCTCTCAAATAAGACCCAGAGAAGGAAGAGGGAAAAAGGGAGGGCATTCAGAAGTAGTAACAGGTGTGACCTGGAAAGGAAGAAAGGGCAGAGCCATAGGAAATAGTGGGCAAATAAGAATAAATAGATAGTTACAGAAACAATAGCCCATGTCTGGGACCTGGGGAGAACCGCAGCAGTTTCCCATGGAGGGAATGGGGACACAGGACTCTGGTGGTGGGGACGGTGTGGGATTATATCCCGTTATTTCACAGTTGTGTAAGTCAGTATTAAATCACTAGTAAATTAAAAATAAATTATTTAGTTAACATTCTACCAGTCTCCCCACAAGTGGAAACATGAGCGTCCAGGCACCCAGAACCCACCCAGTGACAGTCACAGCTGTCACGCCTGCATGACTGACTTCTTTCAGACAGAGAAGGAGGTAGAGACATCATAGCGCCAGAGCTTCTCCTGCTGCTTTGGCACTTCCCATGTGGTACTGGGGCTCAAAGTAGCCACATGCATGGCAAGACAGATTCCCCATCTGCTGAGCTATTTCTCCGGCCTCTCTCTCTCTAGTACTTTTGGCATCTAGTCATTAGTAAAAGGTAACAAAGGTGGTGGGGGTGGCGAACCCCGTTAACCACACGTTACTATGTGCAGGGACCTTGGTTCGAGCCCCTGTCCCCCACTTGCAGGATGGAAGTCTCCCTGGCAGTAATCAAGTGCTGCATGTGTCTATCTCTGCCTCCTCCCTCAACTTCTCTCTGTCCTCACAAATAAAGGGGGGAGGAGGAGGGTGCTGGGAAGGGGGAGGGGAAAAAGGAGAAAAGAAGAAAGAAAGAAAGAAAGAAAGAAAGAAAGAAAGAAAGAGGAGAGGGGAGGGAAGGGAAGGGAATGAAGGGGCAGTGGTGTACCTGACTGGGTAGACTGAGCATACACTTACCACATTCAAGGGCCCAGGTTCAAGCCCCCATCCCCCACCTGCAAAAGGGATGTTTCACAACCAGTGATGCAGGGCTGCAGGTGTCTTTCTTTCTCCTCCCCTCTTAATTTCTCTCTGTTCTATCAAATTAAAAATTAATAAATAGATATAAGAAAAAGGGGCTTGAAAATGTACACTTGCTATCACCTGGCAACGATTAAAATATGGGTCGCAGAGACAGCTTACTCCACAGAGCTTTATCTAAAACCCAAGTTGGAACTAGCCCTACAGTACTCTCTCCTCCCTGGCCTCATCTCTTCTCCCCCCATCTCTCTCTCTCTCCCTCCCTCTCTCTCTCTCCCTCTCTTTCTCTCCCATCCCAACTTCTGGAAGGAGAATATTTCAGTCACTTTTCTGCACTTACACACCTGCCTCTGGTTGGTTCAGCCTTTCTCTCCCAGGATGCACAGCAAATCCAAGAGGGTGGAAATGGAATTCATGAAAATCGTCCGGGGCCAGGCAGTAACACCTAGGACCAGCACTCACCAGGACCTGGGTTCAGTCCCCCAGCACCACCAAGAGCCAAAGTCCAGCTGCGCGCTGGGTAAACAGACCAAAAGCATCTGGCTCAGAAGGGCCCCAGGGCTCAGGGGTCACCCCCTCCCTTCTGGTCCCTGTCACCCTTGCTCTCCTCCAGCTGCTACAGCTGTGGCCTTGCTGGGGTGTCTTCAGGGTCTGCTTCAAAGCACTTTCCTCACCCACAGCACAGGCAGTTTCCCTCAGCGTTCACTGCTCCCAGAATTAGTGAGGCAGGGGTCCTTCCTGCCTTAATCCCTAAAGAAAGCGCCAAGGGGTGGCAGATAAGCCAGTTATCTCACTGGTCCCACAGCAGGAGGCTGGGGGGGGGGGGGGAGGGACTGGTGGAGGGACCAGACAGCAGGCAGGAGCGCCCTCTAAGGGCAGCAGAGCTCAGCACCACCCCTCCTTGGCCACAGCTCTTCCAGACAGGACACCCCCTCAGAGGCACAAAAGTTCTTCAGCCAAGGCTCCGAGGCTTAAAGCATGCCGGCTCAGGTGGAGAATGTCCCTTGAAGGATGAATAATAGCACGCCAGCCCCAGATTAACTAATGTTCTTTGCCACTAAGCCAGTAACTTTCAGAAGAAGACGAAGCAAAGAGAGTATTTTTATCCCAGGCTGGTGAGACAGCATCACGGTTCTGCAAAAAGACTCTCCTGCCTGAGGCTCTGAGGTCCCGGGTTCTATCCTCAGCACCACCATCAGCTACAGCTGAGCAGGGTTCTGGTTTTTTTAAAAAAAAAAAACACGTAAAAAGGGTGGCGGAGATAGCTTAATAGTTCTGCAGAAAGACTCTTCTGCCTGAGGCTCTGAGTTCCCAGGATCAATCCCCAGTGCCACCATCAGCCAGAGCTGAGTAGGGCTCTGGTTTCTCTGTCTTTCTCATTAAAGTAAAACAGTAAACAAATAAACAAAAAGAGTCCCCTCATTCCATATGGCCCAATACTTGTCTGCTGAAATTTGGAAAAGAAAACTCTGGGGTTGGGGTGGGGGGAGAATACAGGTCCTGGAACAGGATGGCAGAGGACCTAGTGGAGGTTGTGTTGTCGTGTGGAAAACTGAGAAATGTTATGCATGTACAAACTACTGTATTTACTGTGGACTATAAAACATTAATTCCCCAATAAAGAAATTTAAAAAGAAAGAAAGAGAGAAAGGAAGAAAGAAAGAAAGGAAGGAAGGAAGGAAGGAAGGAAGGAAGGAAGGAAGGAAAAAAGTTCTGGTAGAGCAAATGCTTTACCGTACCTGAGGCTCTGGGTTCAAACCCTCGCGCCCATGGGAAGCCCCTCGATGTCAGAGCAGAGCTCCATGGGCAGTGAAGACATGAGTCTCGTGGGGCCCACACGCTGCTATGGTTTCTCTTGTTTCATACATGAAATAAAAAGTTACACTCATTTACACCACCACCCATCTTATTTTCGATTTTTTGGTTTAGTACTGGGATGCTTACAATTTTCAGTGTTGGAGACAACTTGGGGGCAAAAAAAATCCAAGCTTGAGAGCTTCAGGCTTGTTTGTTTGTTTTGAAAGACTTCTTTATTCTTTTATGAGAGAGGGAGGGAGGGAAGGGGGGGACATCGATCTTACATAGGCAGTGCCAAGGATCCAACTCAGGGCTGCACACTCCCCCTCAGCTGCTCACACGTTTTCCCTGGCAAGGCACACTACCAGTTGTTTGTCCAGAAGTGGGAGGCTCCCTTTGCTCAATCTTGAGAGGACTCTTGCCAAACACTGGAGCCAAAACTCAAGAGCTGCAGGGTGCCCTGTGGGGTCAGGGAGGCAGCGCCAGGCTAGACTGGGTGCTGGCAGGCAAGAGCCCCTGGCCCAGCCCCTCGCCTCTGGCCAAGGAGGACAGGGCACCACACGTGGCACAGCGCTGTTTCTCTCCCTCCCTCATCACAGAAACACAGACACAGGCCAAGAAGCAGCTGCTTCAGCTCACAACACAAAACGCCTCACAGGAGCATTTCCTCAGCATCCCCATAGGACCCTGGGAACCAGCAGCAGGGCTTTCTGTGGCCCTCCCGATCCCCCCCCCCCACCCACATACACACACAGACCATAGACCACAGACCACAGACCACAGACCACAGAATACTCAAACGATAACATAAGCCTGCCCGGGGCCGAGGCTTGCTCAAATGATTCACCGTAGCTGTTGTACTGAGGACACTACCAACCCAAAGGGCATCTCTCGTCTCCACTTCAGAGGCCTGGGTAGCTCAGCGACCAGCCCACCTTCCATCATGGGTCTCTGGTCTCCATCCTGCTGACGCTCCAGACAGAGACTGTGAATGTCAACACAGAGACCAAAATAAAAGCACACGGCATCTCAGTGCCACCTTGAGGATTCTCTGAAAGGGCCTTTAACTCTCCAATAACGTCTTAAGCCAAGGGCAGTGGGGGTGGGATGGGGGAAGGGTAGATAGCATAATGGTTATGCAGAGACCTCAGGCCTGAGACTCCAAAGTCCCGGGTTCAAATGCCCCACACCGCCATAAGCAAGAGCTGAGCAGGGCTCTGGTTAAAAAAATAATAATAAGTAAGAGTAAAGAAATAAAAGTAAAACCACCACCCACAACCACATGAAAACAGCCTCCATCAATGCATAGCCTCGGGAAACTGTCTGTCAAACAGACAAGTGTGATTTTCAGACAGACGTGCTCCTTTACAGAAGCCAAGCATCACTCTGGCACGTGCAGTGCCTGGGACTGAACTTGGGGCGTTACTGCCTGCAAGCTCTCAGCTCCACCTCTGAGCCACGCCCATCACAGCTGGCTGTGGGGACAGATGGGAGTTCAAAGGCTTTGCCTAGACTTTCTCGGCACATCCTGCAGATCAGATCAGCTCTGTTCCAAGAGCCACTCCTCTGAGCTGTGACCCGTTACTACTGTGAGTCCCTGGCAGGGGTTCTGGCCCCAGTGATTGGGGACATCCCCAGCGCAGGGCACAGGCGGGGTCCTGCTGCTTACTGGGTCTCCAGCCAGAAGGGATGAAGTGTGTGGAGGAAAAGACTGACCCCCGCTTCCCACCCCCACCCACCCGGGGTAGCTGTGGCTAGTTCTTCCCTTTCCAGACCCACTGTCCACATGCCCCTGTCATCCTCTGCCCACTTCCAGCTCGGCCACCACTTCCCTGCAGACCCCACGTCAGCGCAGTGGGGAGCCGGCCAACATTCCACAGTCCAGAGACTTACAGAGCAGGAAGCGGCGGGAGGGAGGAGGCCGCTGAGGCCGCTGGGGGATGGAGGGGCTGGCTCAGAAGGACCCCGACTTCTGGTGCCAAGATCAGGTGGGGAGGGGAGTGAGGTGAAGAAGGGACAGGTGGCAGTGCTACGTCCCAGGGACAGTGGCCCGTTCACCAGTTCCAGCTCCAGTCTGGCATCTGGAACATGAACTCTTTCAGCACTCAGGAAAATTCAATTTGGCGAGGGAGGGAGGGGATCTGTGGGTTGCTGGTGGGGAAGCTGAAAGGTTTTCAGTTTGTTTATTTTTTCTTTACTTTCTTTTTTTCTTTTCTTTTTTTTATAGAGTGCTGTGCAAAAAAAGATGATTTCTAGGCAGAAGTAAGAACACAAAACCTCCAGCTTAGGACCGACTTTTCAAAAAAAAAAAAAAAGAAAGAAAGGAAGAAAGAAAAAGAGACAGTGGCATTTGGCATCTGAAGCACTCACTACCCACCCCAAGGAATCACAAAGGACATGAAGGTCGTCACTGCATTCCAGGGACAATAAGCAAACAAACCTTCAAACCAGTACCAACAACAGCAGCGCCCACCCCATCACCTCATACCCAGAAAAGGAATCCACAGAACCGCGATCTCTGAGGATGCCCGCAAACCTGCCTTGGGGAGGGGGGGTGCCTACAGGGAGGCGGGAGGAGGGTCACCAAAGGCTGGGGGTGAAGCCTGCCTCCCACACCCCTCCTGTGCACCTGCAGGGAAGCCTATTCTGAAAAGCCCTGCAGAGCCAGCCTGGGAGCCTGGGGACCTCACTGTCCTACCAGCCTGTCCCTTCCCTCCAGATAAAGGCCCTCTCCCTCCTCCTAGGGGCCGCTTCCTCGCTCCCTCCTCCCCCCTGTCTTCCCGCCTCCAGGGAGCCAGCCACCTGCCGCCAGCCCCAGGGCGGGTGAACTGAGGAGGGATGCTGAGGGGTGACCCTGAGCAGGATCCTGGAAAGTGGGGGATGGGGAGGGGGGTCCCTCTCCTTTGACACCAAAGGATTGCTTTTTTCTTTTCTTTTCTTTTCTCCCTCCCTTCCTTCCTTCCTTCCTTCCTTCCTTCCTTCCTTCCTTCCTTCCTTCCTTCCTTTCTTTCTCTCCACAGCACTTACCAGCTTTGGCTTAGGATGGTCTGTGGGACTGAACCTGGGACTTGGAGCCTCAGGCTTGGGAGTCTCTTTGCATAATCATTATGCTCTCCGCCACCCCCCTTTACTTTTCTTCTCTCTCTGGAATAAGTTGGCCAAAGTCTTCCTGGGGGCCTAGACGGTTGGGTTGGGGGAGCCGCTCCTCTGGGGGTGCTGGGTGCTGGCCGGCTAAGTGCAAAGCCAGGGTGCAGGGCAGGGAGTGGGGTTCCCTGGGTGCAGAATCCCCCCCTGGGCCCGAACCCGCTTCCCCAACCCCCAGGCAACTAGGACACGCGGGATGGGGACAAGTCGCTGGGGCAGTGGGGGTGCGGGGTCCCCTGGGTGTGGGGGTGCGGGGTCCCCGGGGTGTGGAAGTGCGGGGCCCTGGGTGTGGGGTGCGGGGTCCCCGGGGTGTGGGGTGCGGGTTCCCCGATGTGTGGGGTCCTGGAGTGTGGGGGTGCGGGGCCCTGGGTGTGGGGTGCGGGGTCCCCGGGGTGTGGGGTGCGGGTTCCCCGATGTGTGGGGTCCTGGGGTGTGGGGGTGCGGGGCCCTGGGTGTGGGGTGCGGGGTCCCCGGGGTGTGGAAGTGCGGGGCCCTGGGTGTGGGGTGCGGGGTCCCCGGGGTGTGGGGTGCGGGTTCCCCGATGTGTGGGGTCCTGGAGTGTGGGGGTGCGGGGCCCTGGGTGTGGGGTGCGGGGTCCCCGGGGTGTGGGGTGCGGGTTCCCCGATGTGTGGGGTCCTGGGGTGTGGGGGTGCGGGGCCCTGGGTGTGGGGTGCGGGGTCCCCGGGGTGTGGGGTGCGGGGCCCTGGGTGCAGAGTCTCCCCCCTCAAGCCAGGACCCGTGTCCCCAGGCGACGAGACGCGCGGGTTGGTGACAGGTCGACCGCACAGTGTGGGGGGGTCCCAGGGCTGGGTGTCCCGGGCTGCGTGGGTCCTTCGGCTGCGCGGGGAGGCGCGGGGTCCCCGGGTGCTGAGCCCCCAGAGCCTGGACCCGCGTCCCCAGGCGACGAGACGCACAGGTTGAGGACACGTCGCCGGCACGCGGGGTCCCCGGGCTGCGTCGGGGCGGAGCGGCGGGGGCGCCTACCTCGGACCTCGGCCGGGCGGCCGGCGGGCAGCAGCGCGGCCAGGAGCAGCAGCAGCGCCGTGCGGGGCAGGGGCGCCGCGAGCCGCGCCATGGGCACCCGGGGTGCAGGGTGTGGGGCGGCCGGTGCGCCGGGAACGCGGAGGAGTCGCCGTCGGGTCCCTGCTGTCTGCGGATCCTTGGTCGGCTTGTCCGTCCGTCCGTCCGTCCGCCCGGGTCCGCGCGCCCTGCCCGCCGCGCTGCGCACTGAGCCCGCCCGCCGCCGCCGCCGCCCAGCCTTTTAGCCGCTCGCGGGCGCCCTCTGCCGGCCGTGGGGCGCAGGGCGGCGCGGGCGGGGCGCGGGCTCAGGGCTGGGTGCCCGCCCCCCACACACACTCTTGGACCCCGCCCAGCACCCTCCACCTCCATCTGCACAGGGTGCCAGAGGCTCACCCCGGACTCACCCCAGCAGCCTGGCAAGAAGGGGGGCAGGAGCTGGGTCCCAGGAAGCTCTGGCAAAGGACGCCCACCCTGCCCCTCCCCAGTTTCTGTGATGTCAGAGCTGCTCTGCCCCCGGGGGCTTCCGCCTGCTGGGGAGCACACCCAGGTCTTGGAAGCCTGGAGGCACCCAGGATGGCCGCGCCTCCCCCTCCCCCGGGGGGTGGGCAGGGCCAGGAGGTGAGGGTGGGGGGTCTCTGTCTCCTCCAGGCCTGACCAGGCTGGAACTCACAGCCTGGCCTCGGCCCCATCCCTATCCTAACACCCCCGAACTTGATCAGCTCTGTGTACTATCTATCTATCTTCCATCCATCCATCCATCCATCCATCCGTCCGTCCGTCCGTCCGTCCATCCATCCATCCGTCCATCCATCCGTCACCTATCTATGGATGGATCTATCATCTAGCTAATAGAGACAGAGAAGAAGAGACAGAGTGAATGATCACAGCACCAAAGCTTGATAGACCTGTATTATTAATTTATTTGATAAAGAGGGAGAGAGAGGGACCCTGTTTCTCTGCTGCTCCAAAGCTTCTTTTTGGCAAACATCTCCCTTCCAGTCAAGTTCTGACTCACTGGAAAGTGTCTTTCTTGGCTCCTCTCTGAGTCCAACAAGGACCCCAGGGTCCAATGCCCCGGGGAAGTAATTCGTGTGCAGTCACATCAGCTGCCAACACCCGTGTCTCCAGAACGCTCCGGCCAGCAAAGTCTGCCTCTGGGTCTTCTTCACTCACCCCGCACACAGGGGAAGCTCCTGGTGTTTCTGCAAATATGTGTGTGGTGAAGCCCACCCCTGCTGACAGGACCCTCCAGTGCAGACACAGACACAGATGCCCTGGTGCTGGCAAAGCTGCTGACCTGGGCTGCAAACACCTGGAGCCCCGCCAGGCCCCTGCCTCCCTGGGGCCAACTCACCCTCATGTCCCAGTGAAGGGCTGGGGAGGCACAAGACAGAAGAGACTGCAGCAGGTGTCACATTTCAAAGGGGACCGCCAGCATGTGGGAGTCCTGCTTCAGACTTGACCACCTACCTGAGAGCAGGCTTGTCAAGGTCCCAAAAGGCACCTCTAAAGGACTCTTCCCTTTCTGCTGAAAAGGGCTCCAAAAACATTCAACAAGAAATAGCCAGCCCTGAATATGACCAGCTCAAAAAAAAAAAAAAAGAAAGAAAGAAAAGAAAAGTAAATAATAAATAAAAGCACAGACCCTGGAAGCTTTCTTCCTCTGAGCCATGCTTCAGTCTGTGTTGCTGCTATCAATACACTGATATTCTTCACAGCTCGGGGAGGGGGGCAGGAGAGACAAGTAAACTTCACCTTGACCTGGGAGAAGAAACAGAGATTGATTCTAATGGCCGTAAAGTAAAATAATGCTTTGGGGGTAGATAGCACAAAGGCTCTGCACAGAAACTCTCATGGCTGAGGCTCCAAAGGATCAGTTTTAATCCCCTGCACCTTCATAAACCAGAGCTGAGCAGTGCTCTGCTTAATATGTATATCAAAGGAAAAAATGCTTTCTCGAACATGTACATATGCGTAATCCAGTGGTTTTCACATAATTTCATTTATTTATTTACTATAGGATAGAGACAGAGAGAATTTGAGATGGGAGGAGGAGGTAGGCAAGGAAAGAGACTGAGAGACACCTGCAGCCCTGCTTCACCACTTGTGAAGCTTCCCCCTGGAGTTGGGGACCAGGGGCTTGAACCTGGGTCCTTGTGCACTGTAATGTGTGCGCTTAACCAGATGCGCCACCACATGGTCCCTTTTACACATAATTTTAAAGGTCCTGTTAGTTTCTGCTTTTTGATGATCGAAACAGAGAGGTGTCACTTTGGGGTAGCCATGTCGTCAGCTGTGAAAATGTGACCCAGGAGAGGCCTGCCTCCGACCCAGTCAGTCCTGTCTCTGTGGGCTGCCTCTGGTTCTGGACACTCTTCTGATGACAGTGTGTTCTGAGAGCTCAGTCCTCTGTGTTGGCACTGCTGTGGACTTCCTGGGGAAAGGCTGGACCAGAACAGGGCAAGTTCAAGTGACTGTCTTGAGCCAACCCCAGGGGTCTCACGCCTCCCTGGGCAGGAACATTATTCAGCCTTTTACTAGCACCTGGCCTGAAGCTGTCACCACACAGTGACAGCAGCCTGGCCTGCATGCACACACTTGAGTAAAAGTCACCCACCACTAAAGCTGAAGGCCAAAGAGGAAACCCTAACATATCAGGAAGAGCCCAACAGCAGACTAGAGGGGAGCTTGTCTGAGGGTTCTGGCAGGGGAGCGCAGCTACTCCTATACCCCCCACCCCCACACACACCGAAGACATGCAAGGATCCGGGTTCAAGCCTCGGCTCCCCACCTGTAGGGAGGATGCTTCCTGAGTGGTGAAGCAGGTCTGCAGCTGTCTATCTTTCTCTCTCCCTCTCTATCTCCCCTTTCTCTCTTAGTTTCTCTCTGTCTAGCCAATGAAAATGAGGGCATGGGGCGGGGGCCGCCAGGAGCAGTGGATTTGTGTTGTTGGCACCAAGCTCCAGCGATAACTCTGGAGGCAAAAAAAAAAACAAAAAAACTTAACTCAAAGCACAAGGGAGATTCCATAAAGACTAACCACAGCTATAATGGACTGACACACAGTCAGCATCTGCTTTAAAAAGATGTGTGTTTGCTTATTTGACATATGAGGAGAGAGAGAGAGAGAGAGAGAGAGAGAGAAAAGTCAGAACACCACTCCAGAACATTCCATGCTAAGGATCGGACCAGGAGCCTCAGGAGTCCTGGGCTTCACCAGCTAAGCTGCCCCGGGAGGCAAAAGTGTTTCTTCTTCATGAACCACAAGCAGCCAGGTGGGTCCACTCTCATCAGCCTGTGGACCGGAGGCCTTGGCGTCCAGCCCTTATCTATTTCAGGAGCTTGGCCATGTCTCTTGTTCTTAGACAAGCTGCTTGGCACGTGAAAGGCCCTCTCGGCCACGTCGCGTAGTAATGACACAACACAACTTTGTTTACTGGCCGCCCCCTTCTGTGAGATCTGAAGGGACACATGGCACTGGCCGGTTGCTCGGTGCCCCTTGAACTCGAGTTCGTCACCACCACGCCGGCTGTCACGTCAACCGCACTTTTATAAGCTCTGGGGCAGAGCCTCGCAGAGTACGTGTACGTGCTCTGGCTTCTAATTCTCTCTCCTCTGGACAGTTTTTGTTCTAGTTCAGGTCTCAGTGTGTGTGGGTTGAGTGGAGATGAGAGGAAGGTCAAGTGTGTGCCTCTCTCCTTCATGCGGTGGCGAGTGTGTGAAGAAGTTGGGGTGGGGAGTCGGAGGCGCTGCTCTGGCCTTGGCACATGCGATCTGACATGTACACTGCCTGCTGTCTTTTTGTCTTTTCTTTCAGATTGATCAATTGGTGAACTTATTTACTTCTTGCGGAGAGAGAGAACAAAAGAGGAGGGGCAGGGAGAGAGGTAGGAACACTGCTCGGCTCTGGCAGTGAGTGGTGCCAGGGATTGAGCTTGGGGCCCTGAGGTCTCAGGCAGGCAGGCTGCTTCTCAACCACCGGGACATTTTTCTTTTGATGGAGCAAAGGAACCTCCACGCTCTGCTCTGAGGGATGGTGCTCACACTCACCGGAGGAGTCTGAGCTCCTGCTTCTGTCCCTCTGACTGCCATCACAAGTCACTCTCCTTTTGCAGACAGGCTACGTCTAAGTGACGAATCAAACAAGAGTAAAGCAATAGGACCCTGATGTTAATTACAGGGCCTGTTTGTAGGGTGTTTGACTGTCTTTTTTTGCCGACATTCTGTGAAGCTGGTCCTATTTCCAGTTGCTGGGGTGATGGTGTGAGATCTTCCCTTTGGGAAGTGTCAGAGTCCAAGTTCATGGCTCCTGTCCTTCTAAGTAAAGAAAACCAGCTTGATGCTGGGACAGTTCATCAGCTCCACCTCTGGCAAGTTCATGCAAGCCAGTTGCCTTCAAGCAGTAATATTTGAGTTACGGGATGAGGAGAGAACTCTTCGCTAAACTTGAGCCTCGACATCACGGAAGGGATCACAACACCTGCAGGAGCCCCACAAAGGGTGGGTCTGAAAATGGGATGAAATGTAAAGACTCAAACATGACCACAGCTTGTGCTCTGCAGCTGCAAAGTATACTAGACACAAGCCGATCTGTTATTAAAACAAATTGAGGGGAGGTGGTATTTGAAAACTCTTGGATTTGTTCATAAGAACTCAGGGAGTTCTGAGGCAAGAGTGCTGTTTGTGGTGTGGCAATTTGCAGAAGCATCAGCTTGGCAGGTGATGGCTGAACTATGTCCCAGAGGCCCCTGGCCCAGAAGTTTCTGGCTAGGGATTTGGAGAGAGGCTGAGGTGAAGCAACCCTTTTGCATTCCATTCCCTCCAATGGAAGCTTCCCTATTCTTTATCCCTCTGGGAGTATGGACCAAAACTCTTTATGGAGTGCAGAAGGTGGAAGTCCTGGCTTCTGTAATTGTTTCTCCGCTGTACATGGGTGCCGGGCTGGCTTCACGGGCAGGAGACAGGTGACCAGAGACTCATGGCTGAGCTGTATGCAGTGTATCTTTATTCATGTGGAATGCAGTGCAATCTAAGCTAAGCTATCTAAACTAACTCTAATCACAATCCTGTCCTTATATATATACTCGCCAAGTAGGGTGGAAACAGGATGTGACGTAGAGAGGGTGGAGCGAAAAGACAGTGGTGGAAATCAGGGTGTACTGCGAGAGGGGGCGGAGCAAAAAGACATCGTGAATCAGTGGGGATTAAACCAATGCCCTGCAGGCAGGGCGGTGCTTAGTTAACAGTGGCTATGTAAATAGAACACAGTGTTAAGCAGGGGGGATTAAACCAATGCCCTGCAGGCAGGGCGGTGCTTAGTTAACAGTGGCTATGTAAATAGAACACAGTGTTAAGCAGGGGGGATTAAACCAATGCCCTGCAGGCAGGGCGGTGCTTAGTTAACAGTGGCTATGTAAATAGAACACAGTGTTAAGCAGGGGGATTAAACCAATGCCCTGCAGGCAGGGCGGTGCTTAGTTAACAGTGGCTATGTAAATAGAACACAGTGTTAAGCAGGGGGGATTAAACCAGTGCCCTGCAGGCAGGGCGGTGCTTAGTTAACAGTGGCTATGTAAACAGAATCCAGTGTTAAGCAGGGGGGATTAAACCAATGCCCTGCAGGCAGGGCGGTGCTTAGTTAACAGTGGCTATGTAAACAGAACACAGTGTTAAGCAGGGGGGATTAAACCAGTGCCCTGCAGGCAGGGCGGTGCTTAGTTAACAGTGGCTATGTAAATAGAACACAGTGTTAAGCAGGGGGGATTAAACCAGTGCCCTGCAGGCAGGGCGGTGCTTAGTTAACAGTGGCTATGTAAACAGAATCCAGTGTTAAGCAGGGGGGATTAAACCAATGCCCTGCAGGCAGGGCGGTGCTTAGTTAACAGTGGCTATGTAAACAGAACACAGTGTTAAGCAGGGGGGATTAAACCAATGCCCTGCAGGCAGGGCGGTGCTTAGTTAACAGTGGCTATGTAAACAGAACACAGTGTTAAGCAGGGGGGATTAAACCAGTGCCCTGCAGGCAGGGCGGTGCTTAGTTAACAGTGGCTATGTAAATAGAACACAGTGTTAAGCAGGGGGGATTAAACCAGTGCCCTGCAGGCAGGGCGGTGCTTAGTTAACAGTGGTTATGTAAATAGAACACAGTGTTAAGCAGTGGGGATTAAACCAGTGCCCTGCAGGCAGGGCGGTGCTTAGTTAACAGTGGCTATGTAAATAGAACACAGTGTTAAGCAGGGGGATTAAACCAATGAAACAGAAGGGGTCTTAGAAGCAGACCAACACATGGGTGTTGGCAGGTGGATCCACACCCCCAGCTTGATTCTATCCCTAGTGGAGCAGGGCTCTGGGGAGGTGAGGTTCCAGGACACGTTGGTGAGTTTGTCTGTCCAGGGAAGTCAGGTTGGAATCATAGTAGCATCTGCAACTTGGTGGCCGCAAGACAGAAATATACAAAGCAGGACAGAGAAAAAGAAAGTGGGAAGGGGAAGCAGAGGAGGAGAAAGACAGAGAGACACCTGCAGCCCTGCTTCACCTTAATGAAGCTTTCCCCCTGGGAAATGGGGACTTGAACCTGGGTCCCTGAACACTGTAACATGTCTGAACACAATATTCTCACAACCAAGTTCTTAACTCCTTAAATTTCCCTCCTGTCCCTTTTTCCTTTCCCCATTCTCTCTGTCTCTTCCTTTTCCATAAAATATAAAAGATACTGTTGGGGAGGGCTCCACAGAGTTCTGGTGGTGGGAAATGTGTGGGGTTGTACCCCTCTTATCCTATGGCTTTTGTCAGTGTTTCCTTTATTTTATCTTATTTTTTATATTTACTTATTCCCTTTGTTGCCCTTGTTGTTTTATTGTTGTAGTTATTGTTGTCATCGCTGTTGGATAGGACAGAGAGAAATGGAGAGAGGAGGGGAAGACAGAGAGGGGGAGAGAAAGATAGACACCTGCAGACCTGCTTCACCACCTGTGAAGCGACTCCCCTGCAGGTGGGGAGCCTGGGGCTCGAACCGGGATCCTTATGCCGGTCCTTGTGCTTTGCGCCACGTGTGCTTAACCCGCTGCGCTACCACCTGACTCTCCAGTGTTTCCTTTTTTATAAATAAACATTCTTGTTAATTAAAAAAAGAAAGATAAAGTAATCCTGGTGGGCTGCTAAGGTTCTCATGTTTGACCCCAGTTCTGTGCGCATCCTTTAGAACGCACTAAAATCATACCTCTGCCTCCCTGCCTTCCCGCCTTCTTTCTCCTCCACAGGACTTTTCAGGCATTTTTATTTATTTATTTATTTATTTATTTATTTATTTATTTATTTATTTATTTAAGAAAGGATTAATTCAAGCATTTTTAATAATCCATTCTGTTCAAATCTAAGTAACCCTCTTGGATACCCATTGCAGTTCATAACACCACCACTAGGCGGTGGTAGAGGGTCATGCTGTAGGAGAGGAAGGAGGACGAGTCTCCCTTTTTTCTTTTCTTTTCTTTTCTTTTCTTTTCTTTTCTTTTCTTTTCTTTTACTTTCCTTTCTTTTCATTTCTTTTCTTTTCTAATTTTTTTTATTTAAGTAATGAGACATTAACAAAACCGTATTTCAAAGTTAACCCAATTACCAAATAATGTGATAATAACAGTAACTATCCATTGTCTTCTTGAACCCTAAGACAGCAGGAACCTCATACTTGCCTTTTTTTTTTGCCTTCAGGGGCCTGGGTGTTTGCACTAAAAATCCACTGCTCCTGTTGGCCTTTCCCCCCCCCCCTCCCGATATATATATATTTGGTAGGACAAAGAGAGAGGGGAGGGGAAAACAGAAGGACTGACACCTGCAGACCTGCTTCACCCCTTGTGAGGCAACCCACTGCGGGTGAGGAGTGGGGGCGCCAACAAGGCCCTTGTGCTTCACACCGCGTGTGATCTACGGCACCTCCACGGCCGCTGAGCCACCCACCCCAGTCACTGTCCTCTTTCCTAAGGAGATGCGGAGCTGCCCGGCCCTCCCAGAGCAGTGCTCGTGGTACGGTGGGTAAGGGCCTGGGCTCTACCTGCCCCACTAGGGAAAGAAAGAAGCAGGCTGGGGGCATGGACCCACCTGCCAACACCAGCAGAGAAGCAATGACAGAGGCCACTTTCTGCACCCCAAGAGGAAGTTTGGTCCATTCTCCCAGAGGAGGAAAAATCTTCGGGGAAGATGACTAGAAGGCTCTGAACTCCAACTCCATGAGGACCCAAAGAGGGAAGCGGAAAAAGGGAAGGGCATTCAGAAGTAGTGACTTAGAAAGGAAGAGTAGGCAGGACCATAGAAAAAACACACAGTAACATAGATACGGCTATAGAATGATTGTCAACCCACATCTGTGACCTTGGGAGAACCACTGCAGTTTTCAATGGAGGGAAAGGGGACACAGAGCTCTGGGGGTGGGAACCGTGTGAAATTATATCCTTGTTATCTTATAATTTGTGAATCAAAATTAAATCACTAATAAATTCTTTGAAAATGGTTAATGGGAGATCTACATTAAATAGAGTAGTCAGACAAGGCCAGTCTGAAAATCTGCCTTTATTTGTGAATCTGAAGGAACAGAAGGAGGCAGTTTGAAAACTTGGGGAACCTCTTTACAGGTGGAGACACAGAAATCGGCAAGAACCCCAAACAGAGCATGCAACTGGAGGGAAGCTTGAAGGAGTGCAACATTTGTTTTATTTGTTCAACAAATAAATACATGCACAGTGCTTCAAAGAAAGGAAGAGATAAAGAGACAAAGAGAGGAAGGAAGGAAGGACATGGGCTCCAGAACCAGAAGCCCAGGCTCACGCCTTGCTCCCCCACTAAGCTCTGTGGTGGCGGACACACACCTAACCCCCAGGCCCGCAGCTTCTTGGGAGGATGAAGGCCCCCAGAGCACCCTCGCAGGTTTGCTGGGCAGGATGGACATAACAGCTTGTCCAAGGCTTTTACAGATGCTGGACTCACAGACAGAACGGATCAACAGACGACAGCTATGCTAGCGGTGTGGCTATGACAGCACCGGGACAGGTCCCAGGGCACCCAGCATCTCCTGGTCTCCAGAGGCTAAAACAGCGGGCAGATGAGGGCAGCCAGGAAAGGGAGCAGTCGGGGACTCTGGGTGCCATCAGGGCCTCGGACAAGCACAAAATCATCACTGCTGGATCGACATCCATAAAGATTATTTTATTGTAGAGAGGGAGATGAGAGGCACGGAGGGAGACATAACCGCAGCACCGCTCCATCACCGTGGAGTTTCCCCAGCGCAGTGGTGCCCCCAGGAAGGTCAGGGCTCAAACCCAAGGCCACATGCATGGCCAGGGGTGACCTCCTCTACCTGTCTCCTGGCACCGTGGAAGGGACAGGTAGATTGGCCATATAATGAGTAAAGGAAAAATACCTCAGTTCCACAAAATTGTGTGTTATTAACTAGGAAGAAAATACTTATGACATAATTCAGTAAATGCAGGCATTAATTCTAAGTTTGACAAACTGGTCTATAAAAAAAATTTACAAGGGGCCAGCCAAGGGTGTACTGGTTAAGCATACGTGTTAGCAAACACAATGGCCCAGGTTCAAGCCCCCAGTCCCCAGCTGTGGGGGAAGTTTCATGAGTGGTGACGCAGGGCAGCAAATGTCTTTCTCTCCCTCTCTATCTCCCCTTCCTGTCTCAGTCTTTCTCTCTCCTTTTCTGTCTTCCCTTCCTCTCTCCATTTTTCTCTGTCCTATCTAACAATGTCAACATCAATAACAATAATAACTACAACAACAATGAAACACAATGGCAACAAAAGGGTAAATAAATAAAAAATCCATATTTCTTGGGAGTCGGGCGGTAGCACAGCGTGTTAAGCGCACATGGCGCAAAGCACAAAGACAGGCGTAAGTATCCCCAGCTCCCCACCTGCAGGGGAGTCGCTTCACAAGTGGTGAAGCAGGTCTGCAGGTGTATATTGTTGTTGCCCCCCCTGCCCTCCCCTCCTCTCTCCATTTCTCTCTGTCCTATCCAACAACAGTAACAACAACAATAGCAACTACAGAAATAAAAAACAAGGGCAAGAAAAGGGAGTAATATATTTTTTAAAAATCTGTATTTCTCCCAGTCCTGGAACCTCTGGGACTTAGATTGTATTTCTTCCTGCTTCTCCTCTTGATCCCTGCCCTGTGATCCTGCCCCTGCTGCCCTCAACCAAGTCAGAGCAAGAAGGGCCACCGCCATGTCCCGCCCACCCACCCCCTTTTTTATTACTGATTTAATAGAGATTCGAAGAGTTGTTGGGTCTCCGGGGAAGCAGCTCACAATTACGCGCTCAGTGCAAATCAGCAACCGCCCCGCCAGAGCTTCAGGCCGCCTCCCTCCTCCTCCGCCCTGAGCCAGGCGCCACAATGGTCACAAACGCCAACAGCGAGGTCGTCACCGAATGTTTGCAACTGCATTGGTCTGGCCGTCTGTGCTGCACAGTATTTGTTTGATTTGCATTTAACATACGCGTGAAAGCATCTGGCAATGGTCTTTCTGATTTATTGCACAAATCATGAACACACCCAGTTGTATTTTACCCCCAAATCACTAACGGCATCATTTTAGTGGGAAGGTGAGCACGTGCCACTGAGCATGTGGTTCCACGGCATCTTCATCCCGCTGCGCATCAACAGGCATTGAGGCTGAGCCCACATCTTTTCTATACTGAAGGGAGAACTTTTAAACTACAAAAGAAAAAAGTGGCAAACCACATGATAGGGAGATTAACAGAGTCAGACAAAATATTTTGTATTTTTAAACACTTCCAGACATGATCAGGGCTAAATCGTATTGTATTCAAAAGATAGCAGTAGTCATCTCTATCAAGACAGTAGCACAACCTTATGGGAGGAAAGAAACAGATACACAATGTTTGAAACTGCATGATGCACCAACAGACCATAATCACATGAGAAATTGAGAAGGGAGGAGGACATCTAGAGGAAGAGAGTCAGAGAGACACCTGCAGCCCTGCTCCACCCCTCGTGAAGCTTCCCCCACCTACCTAATCACATGCAGGTAGAATGTGAGTCAAAGTCACATTGCAAACATTGTAATATTGAAAAGGCAATAAAATAGCTCTGATTAAGCTATCTGGGGATAATAGAACATAAAACCATCCAATGAATAAAACATAGGAACTAATATAAGGAGTAGTGTTCAAACAAGACAGGTAGAAGTTGCTCATGTGGTGTTAGATTTCAGTCCATCCATTTTCATTCCATTAATTGTAAAGGGATGTTTTCAGTGACAGGGAAAGACATCATCTAAGGAGAAAGTGATTCTTTCTTTGAGAAGGCATAGCAACACAAAGTGTGTCTGCTCCTAACTAAAAGCTCCAGAAAGTGCAAAGTCAATGCAGATTTAGATACCGGCAGAGATCAAGGTAGAAAACCAAGTCCAGGAACAAGATAAGCAACAAAGAAATCCAGGTTGGAAATAAGAAGTGCATTGCTCACCGTTTACTGACGATATGATAATATGCCTTGAGAACCCCCCCCCACCAAAGACGTCACCAAAGTACGGGAAGTAATTAATCAATCCAGTAAGGCAGCTGGATATGAACATCAATACATGCAAATCTGTGGTGTTTCTATATACAAAGAAGGAGTCATAGGAAAGGGAACAGGACTCAATACCATTTACAATCAAACTCAGAAAGATAAGGTACATTGGAGTGAATTTCATGACTGAATCTCATAATGAAGACTCTAGGACATTGTTAGAGAGAAATCGAGGGTGACACAAAGGGATGGAAGGACAGTCCTTCTCCCGGGTTGAAAGAATAAACACTATCATAATAGTCATCCTGCCAAAAGTAATCTGCACATTCAGTGCCATCCCTGTCAGAATCCCAATGGCATTCTTCATGGAAATTGAACCAATATCAAATAAAAGTGGATCAAAGACCTGACTATTAGACCAGAAGCCACAAAATAGATGGAAAAAACCAGTGAAACATTATGGGACCTGAGCATCAAAGATATATTTGGAGACTCAACCCCATAAGCCTGTGAAATGAAATCAAGAGTAAATAAATGGGACTACATCAAACTAAACCACTTCTGCACATTGAAAGTAAACTACACAAGGATAACCAAGCCCCCCAGTAACTGGGAGAAGATATTTTCACATCACACATCAGATTGCTGTGTGATTGATAACAAACATGAATAAGAACTGATACAACTCAACAAAAGAAAAAATAACCCAATAAAAATTTGGCCAAAGAACTAAACAGATAGTTTTCTTAAGAATAGATACACATGGGAGTTGGGTAGTAGTGCAGCAGGTTAAGCACAAAGCACAAGGACTGCTGGTATGCTTCTAGTTCTGCTTCTGGGATTTAGTTCTGCTTCTGTTACATTGCTTGACACTGTGGTCTATTTACATGGTCTTTTCTGTTACATTGGTTTGGTCTCACTCCCCCCCACCCCCGCCTCTGGGAGATTTGGTTTAGCCCTTGCTAATTTCGCGCTTCTCCCTTCTCCCTGCCCCCTAGCCTAGGTACTTCCTGAGTTCCGGTGTAAGGATCCCAGTTCAAGCCCCCGGCTCCCCACCTGCAGGGGAGTAGCTTCACAGGTGGTGAAGTAGGTCTGCAGGTGTCTATCTCGCCCGCCCCACCTTCCCCTCCTCTCTCCATTTCTCTCTGTCCTATCCAACAGCAATGAAATCAATAACAACTACAACAATAAAATGAGGGCAACAAAAAGAGAATAAATTAATATTTTTAACAAATGAGAGATACACATGGCCCACAGACATATAAAGAAATGATCTGCTTCGTTTATCATTGGAGAAATGCAGACTAAAATTACCCTGAGATTCCTCCTTATACCTGTGAGAATGTCGTATAGCAACAGAATAGGAACTGTCAGGAGTTGGCAAGGTTGTGGAGACAAAGGACGGCTACTACACTGCTTGTGGGAATGGAAACTGGGGCAGCCCCTCTCAAAGATGGTATGGAGTCTTTATACAATTGAAAGTGGGATTACTTTGCCTTCCAGTAATGCCACTCGTAGGCATTTACGCAAAAGGCATGCAAACATCATTTGAAGGAACATATGCTCCCCTATGCTCATACCTGCATTATTCTTACTATGGGAGAGAAGTAGCCTACCTACAGATAGCTGGATAAGGAGTTTATAGGGGGTGGTGGATTGGGCGGTAGCGCAGCAGGTTAAGTGCACATGGTATGAGCACAGGTACCAGCACAAGGACTGGCATAAGGATCCCAGCTCGAGCCCCCAGCTTCCCACCTGCAGAGTGGTTGCATCACAGGCCATGAAGCAGGTCTGCAGGTATCTCTGTTTTCCTCACCTCTCTTGATTTCTCTCTGTCTTATCCAACAACAACAACAACAGCAGCAGCTATAACAATAATAACAGTAACCACAACAAGGGCAACAAATGGGCAAAAAGGCCTCCAAGAGCAGTGGATTTGTAGTGCTGGCACTGAGCCCAAGTGATAATAAGCCTGGATGCAAAAATAAAATTAAATTAAAATTAAAAAAAGAATTTATGGGATATCTAACCCATGAAACACTACTCTGCAATCAACAAAGATGATCTCATGTCCTTTAGGACAAAGTGAATGGAATTGGAGGTGATTCTTCGTAGCAAAATATCTAAGGGGTGGAAGACTACAGATGGCTTCACTCATGTGCAGGAGCTAGAGAAATGAAAGATTGCAGCCCCAAAAATGAAAGGATGAAAAATTCAGCCCAGAGGCAGTGGAATCACACATGTGCAAGTCTTTATAACTGCAAGGATGAAAAAACGGAGAAGTGGTCCGGGAGGTGGCACAGTGGATAAAACGCTGGACTCTCATGCATGAGGTCCTGAGTTCAATCCCTGGCAGCACATATACCGGGTTATGTCTGGTTCTTTCTCTCTCTCCTATCCCTCTCATTAATAAATAAATAAAATATTTAAAAAAGAATAAAAAACGGAGGAGAAAGTAAAGAAAGAGAGAGATAAAGGAGAAGGAAGAAGAGGAGGGAAAAGAGATCACTTGTTCTTCTGAAAGGAGTCAAGGATCAAGTTGATAGAAAATCAGAAAGGCTAGAGAAATTCCGAAGAGCACAGATTCATTCCACCTCCTTAGCTTTCTAGAATATTTCACCTCATAATATCATTATATTCAAAACCACAGATAAGAATTGACAAGGCACTAACTTCTGATCTAAGAAACCAGCTCAACCCACTGAAAAATCAGTGAAGTTAAGGAACACATGGTATGACCAGAACAGAAAGCAGCACAAATCAACCACCAGAGCTGACCCTGCTGAAGAAGACATATTAGGGGCCCTCAGAAAGCTGTAGCCACAGTTCTTACCAGAGGTCTAACAAGACGGGATAATGCAGTATTCCCATCTGACTGCTGGGTCGGTTGTATAGCACCAAGGAGCCTTTTCTCCATCAGGGTTCCGGCAGAAGTTCCCAACCAGATTTCTGAAAAGGAAGTGACCATTAGCCTGACTTTCCAAAAAAGCCAAATCAGGTATCCAGCTCTTTCACCCTTCCATTTCACAATGTAAACTGAAAGCCAAGAGAATCTTCTTTTTCTTTTTCCTTTTTCCACTAGGCATGTTTCATACAGAGAAGTTTTGTCAACTGCTACATGACAGACGATTGAAAGACAGACTAAAGCACACTGGCTCACACATTTCAGGGATGGGAATAGTGGGGAGCCACAGCTAGTGTTTGTAGGACAGACATTGTTAGTGCTGGATTTTTTTTAACATTCTCTCAGTAATTTATAGTAATTGGGGGTGAGCCAAGTGAATCATAAATAAACAGGTAGGACTCCACAGAAGGATGGCACAGGACCTGCACTTCATGTTGGAAACACAAAGGATAAATTCACTTTTCTTTTGCCACTAAAGTTATTGCTGGGATCCCTTACCTGCACACAACTCCACCACTCCCAGCGACATTTATTTGTTTGTTTGTTTGTTTCTTTTAGAGACAGAGAGAGAGAAACGTGACGAGAGAGAAAGAGAAAGGTAGACACCTGCAACACTGATCCATCACACATAAATCTTCCCCCCTGCAAGTGAGGACTGGGGGCTTGAACCCAGCTCTTTCTGCATGCATGTTCACTCTGTGAGGTGTGCCATCGCCAAATCCCCACAAAGGATGATCTCTAACTGCTCCTAATTCAGTGCTGAAGCTTTCTAGTCATAGAAGAAGTGAGTCCCAGAAGTTTCCTCTGACCATAGGAACTTCTTGAGCATTTAAGAGGGACAAAAGCTATGACTAGGACAGACATCATTTGAGAGTTAGTGAGTGGAGACATCTGGGTGGGGGCAGGATGGGCAAGTCTAACTATTTCAGAGGAAGCTGCTACTGCTTTGGTGAACACCCATATGTGGGGTAGTGATCTAACAGGGGTACCGTTCCTTTTTCTCTCCATTTCCCTTGCCTGAACATTGATCACTTATCATTCCAGAATACATGCAGACAGTTGTCTCCTGTTCACTGGAAGGCAATGCAAGCCAGTGGAATTTTCCACAGCATAACATGTGAAGGGCAGTAGGACACGTGAGGACTTACATGGAGGGATGCTTCTCCGGGCTAAAGTCATGTTTGTGAGGGGACTGCGCACGCCAGTTCTGACAGGTGTACCCAGACATAGTTGTGGACACGTAACCTCGGTAGTTCTCACCTTTTCCCTTCAGACACTGATCTGTTGGGTGAGAAGATAGTAGTCGTTATTTGAATGAGCAAAGAAAAGCATAATAGAGACTTGTCATTTTTCTGGGAAATGACAAAGATTTAGAGGAAGTAACGCTTTCTTCTGTGCCGCAGCTATTCAATCAACTTGCTTCAATGTCTAATGCTCTGCCCCACTAAAATCCATGGTAGAATTTAGCCAGAAATAAAGACATTGTGTAGATGTTCCTTCTCTCTTCCTTTTGTTCACATAGATACAGGTGTCAAAAGTCAACACCTGACTTCTTATCAAAGACCAAAGACCTCCATATATACACACAATGCACATTCACTTCCAAAGGCTTGACCTTGAATGAATAAATGGGGCTATGTGACACACAACACTCCTTTTCTCAAAAGCAAACAACACAGACTACTCAAAAACAGTGTCTCATACACACACACACACACACACACACACACACATGGATTTCTCTAGTAAAACATAAAAAGTGCCTAGGAAAAAAGATGTGTATTCAGTGTGAAGATGTCTTTCAAAAGAAGCAAGATTAGAAAAAACAGAATGAATTCTGAAGAGCTTCATTTTGAGGTAAGATTGTCAGAGTTAAACAGAGCTGGCAGGATCTCCAGTTTTTCTGATCTGGAATGTGACAAGGTCCTTTCAATTGGATGAAATAAGGAATTCCTGTGCAAAAAGAGAGTTCACGATCCTGCAGGGGAGTCGCTTCACAAGCAATGAGGCAGGTCTGCAGGTGTCTGTCTTTCTCTCCCCCTCTCTGTCATTCCCTCTCCATTTGTCTCTGTCCTATCCAACAAGGGTGACATCAATAACTACAACAATAAAACAACAAGGGCAACAAAAGAGAATAAATAAATAAATAAATAAATATTATAAAAAGAAAAGTTGCAAGCCAATTGTAAAAAGCCTATGAGAATCATTGGCTGAGAGATAGTATAATAGTTATAGAAAGATCTTCCTGGCTGAGGATCTAGGATCTTGCGTTCAATTCCAGAGACTACCATAAGAAAAAATTGAACAGTGCCCTGGTGAAGAAGAAAAAAAAATGAGAGAGGAGAAAAGAAAAGAGAGAAAGATAGGTAGAAAGAAAGGAAGGAAGGAAGGAAGAATGATAGGTAGGAAGAAAGAAAGAAAGGAAGAAAGAAAGAGAGAAAGAGAGAAAGAAAGAAAGGAAGGAAGAAAGAAAGGAAGGAAGAAGGGCAGAAAGAAAAGAAGAAAGGAAGAAAGAAAGAGAAAGAAAGGAAGGAAGAAAGAAAGGAAGGAAGAAGGGCAGAAAGAAAAGAAGAAAGGAAGAAAGAAAGAGAAAGAAAGGAAGGAAGAAAGAAAGAGAGAAATAAAGAAAGAGAGAAAGAAAGAAAGGAAGAAAGAAAGAAAGAAAGAAAGGAAGAAAGAAAGAAAGAGAGAAAGAAAGAAAGAAAGAGAGAAAGAAAGGAAGAAAGAAAGGAAGAAAGAAAGGAAGAAAGAAAGAGAGAAAGAAAGGAAGAAAGAAAGGAAGAAAGAAAGAGAAAGGAAGGAAGGAAGAAAGGGGCTGAGTGGCAGCGCACCTGGTAGAGTGCACATATCACAGCACTCAAGGACCCAAATTCAAGCCTCCCTGCCCATCTTCACCTACAGGGGAAGCTTCACAAATGGTGAAGCAGGGCTGTAGCCGTCTCTCTGTCTCTTTCCCTCTTTGTCTCTCACTTTCTTCCAACTTCTGGCTGTCTCTATTCAATAAATAAATGAAGATAATAAAAATAATAAAAAGAAAAAAGGGAGGGAGGGAGGTGGAAAGGACGGTGGGAGGAAGGAGGGAAAAGACGGGATGAACTCGGGGCCTTCTGTGTGTATAATACAGCTGAATTGACGGGATGAACTCGGGGCCTTCTGTGTGTATAATACAGCTGAACTGACGGGATGAACTCGGGGCCTTCTGTGTGTATAATACAGCTGAACTGACGGGATGAACTCGGGGCCTTCTGTGTGTATAATACAGCTGAACTGACGGGATGAACTCGGGGCCTTCTGTGTGTATAATACAGCTGAACTGACGGGATGAACTCGGGGCCTTCTGTGCGTATAATACAGCTGAACTGACGGGATGAACTCGGGGCCTTCTGTGTGTATAATACAGCTGAACTGACGGGATGAACTCGGGGCCTTCTGTGCGTATAATACAGCTGAACTGACGGGATGAACTCGGGGCCTTCTGTGCGTATAATACAGCTGAACTGACGGGATGAACTCGGGGCCTTCTGTGCGTATAATACAGCTGAACTGACGGGATGAACTCGGGGCCTTCTGTGCGTATAATACAGCTGAACTGACGGGATGAACTCGGGGCCTTCTGTGCGTATAATACAGCTGAACTGACGGGATGAACTCGGGGCCTTCTGTGCGTATAATACAGCTGAACTGACGGGATGAACTCGGGGCCTTCTGTGCGTATAATACAGCTGAACTGACGGGATGAACTCGGGGCCTTCTGTGTGTATAATACAGCTGAACTGACGGGATGAACTCGGGGCCTTCTGTGTGTATAATACAGCTGAACTGACGGGATGAACTCGGGGCCTTCTGTGTGTATAATACAGCTGAACTGACGGGATGAACTCGGGGCCTTCTGTGTGTATAATACAGCTGAACTGACGGGATGAACTCGGGGCCTTCTGTGTGTATAATACAGCTGAACTGACGGGATGAACTCGGGGCCTTCTGTGTGTATAATACAGCTGAACTGACGGGATGAACTCGGGGCCTTCTGTGTGCATAATACAGCTGAACTGACGGGATGAACTCGGGGCCTTCTGTGTGTATAATACAGCTGAACTGACGGGATGAACTCGGGGCCTTCTGTGCGTATAATACAGCTGAACTGACGGGATGAACTCGGGGCCTTCTGTGTGTATAATACAGCTGAACTGACGGGATGAACTCGGGGCCTTCTGTGCGTATAATACAGCTGAACTGACGGGATGAACTCGGGGCCTTCTGTGTGTATAATACAGCTGAACTGACGGGATGAACTCGGGGCCTTCTGTGCGTATAATACAGCTGAACTGACGGGATGAACTCGGGGCCTTCTGTGCGTATAATACAGCTGAACTGACGGGATGAACTCGGGGCCTTCTGTGCGTATAATACAGCTGAACTGACGGGATGAACTCGGGGCCTTCTGTGCGTATAATACAGCTGAACTGACGGGATGAACTCAGGGCCTTCTGTGTGTATAATACAGCTGAACTGACCCTTGGACACATTATTATTTCTTTTTCTCTTGTTTTTCCCCTTTCAGCAGCCTCCGCAGTCCTCTCTGATGCAGGCATGTCCAGTGTTACCTGCCCAGAGGCACTGAAGCCAGAGAGGACCTGGATCACAGTAGGTCTCCGAATATTGCTGGAGAACACCTGACTTCCTGGCGGACCTTGAATTCTAATGCCTGTTATGTCTCTGCTGCACTATTTTTCTTAATTACTGACAGGATCGACCTTCCCGTGGTGCATCCCGTGAGTCCCCATTCATTGGGGAAACTGACGATCCTTCCTAGCCGACTGAATCCACATGGATCCCAGTCACTTTCAAAGCCAGCAACAAGCAGCTCAACCTGACGCTGTTGACTGGCTACGGAAGAAGGGCAAACGCTAGAAGAAGACTGACAGCTCTGACTCATACCAGGCATGTCAGAACTTCTTTGTGATCTCTGTAGTTCTGTCTCCGGCCCCCAGGGGGTGTTTTGGCTGCACCAGAGGAGACACAGACAGTGGTCAACAGGCCTCCAGGCTGACATGATGCCTGCCTTATCTGATGGCCCTCAACTAGGCCTCCATCCTTGGGGTGAGCCCAGGATTACCAGAGTAAACATAAAGTGTGATATGCTCACCGTGTTTGGAGATGACAAGTCTGATATAGACAGGCATACACATACAGATCATAAACATCTTCAAGACATGCAGAACTGAATGATCTCTCTCCTGCATGTCCTTGACATGTTTCTGTCTACCCAGGGATGTTTATATTTGATATGGCTGTGTGCGCACATGCCCAATAAATAGAGGGACAGTGGGCCCACAAGGAGGGTGAAGCGGGCATGTGCAGGGAGACTTTTTGGCAGAGTCCTGAGGTGAAACAAAACTCGGATCCCCAGCATCTATAGATCCCAGCACAGCTTTTGTTTTGTTTTTTGTTTTGTTTTGTTTTGTTTTGATAAAAGGCTAATGAGGCCACAACCCAGCTTCCTCGCTGCTGCTTCTGGACCTGCTCTATGGGGTGGACAACAGGCTGGAAATTATCAAACACAGGGGCTGGGTGGTAGCCCAGCGGCTTAAGCACACATGGCGTAAAGCCCAAGGAATGGAGTAAGACATAAGGACCCCGGTTCAAGCCCCTGGCTCCCCACTCTTCACAAGTGGTAAGGCAGGTCTGCAGGTGTCTGTCTTTCTCTCCTCCTCTTTGTCTTCCCCTCCTCTCTCCATTTCTCTGTCCTATCCTACAACAACAACAGCAATAACAACCACAACAAGAGCAACAAGGGCAACAAAATGGGAAAAATAGCCTCCAGAAGCAGTGGATTTAGTGTGCAGGCACCAAGCCCTAGACTGGTGGCAAAAAAATAAACAAATACTTTATAAAAAGAAGAAATTATAAAACACATAGAATAAAGCATTGGCAGGAACTTTACATTCTATGCTTTAGAAATGTCTTCAGAGACTCAAGTTCAACAGCAAGGAAAACAAAAATAAAAGTAAGTCAATTACAGTAATTAAACTGAAAAGATTCTGCATAGCAAAGGGAACCATTACCAAAAAAAAAAAAAAAATCCTACAGAATGAGAAAAGGCACACAGTAGATTAAAAAAAAAAACTAACCTAGAAACAGGGGTCGAGTGGTAGCACAGCAGGTTAAGTGCACATGGCACAAAGTGCAAGGACCAGAGTAAAGATCCTGGTTCGAGCTCCTAGCTCTCCACCTGCTCGGGGTTCGCTTGACAAGCGGTGAAGCAGGTCTGCAGGTGTCTATCTTTCTCTCCCCACTGTCTTCTCTCAATTTCTCTTTGCCCTATGCAACAACAATGACAGTAATAAGAACAACTAACAACAAGAATAATAAACAAGGAAAACAAAAGAGAAAAAATGGCCACCAGGAGCAGTGGATTCATAGTGCAGGCAGCGAGCCCCAGCAATAACCCTGGAGGCAAAAAAAAAAAGAAAGAAAAAGAAAGAAAAGAAAAAGAGTAATAACAAAAACACACAAAGAGCTCACCAAACAACAACAACAAATTAGAAAACTTGGGAGAGGATATGAACAGAATCTTCACTTAGGAAGACATCCAGACAGCCAACAGAATGTGAGGAACTACGTAGTCACTGGCTACCAGAGAAATGCAAATAAAGATGACAATGAGATAGACTTTATACCTGTGAGAATGTCATACATTAGAATGGAGGGACATTGGAGTCCTGGTGCATCTCGTAGGCACCAGTCCTCACTGAGGTCCGTGTGTCAAAGACTAGACTGTAATGGATCCACCCGCCAACACCCATGTCCAGCGGGGAACCAGTTACAGAAGCCAGAACTCCCACTTTCTGCTCCCCACAGTGACCCTGGGTCCATACTCCCAGAGGGTTAAAGAACAGGAAAGCTGTCAGGGAAGGGGATGGGCTGTGGAGTTCTGGTGGTGGGGACTGTGTGGAGTTGTACCCCTCTTATCCTATGATCTTGTCAATATTTCCATCTTAGACTAGATTATAAACCATTAAGCCCCAAATAAAATAAAATAAAATAAAATAAAGCTATTCCTAAAAGACTACATGAGGATTAAACAAATTAATAAAGAAACAGTACAGGGGAAATGGGCGGTAGCGCAGTAGATTAAGCGCAGGTGGGGCAAAGCGGAAGGACCAGCATAAGGATGCCTGTTTGAGCCCCGGGCTCCCCACCTGCAGGGAGGTCTTTTCACAGGTGGTGAAGCAGGTCTACAGGTGTCTGTCTTTCTCTCCCCCTCTCTGTCTTCCCCTCCTCTCTCCATTTCTCTTAGTCCTATTGAACGACAACAATAATAACTACAACAATAAAAAAAAAGGGCAACAAAAGGGAATAAATAAATATTTTTTTAAAAAAAGAAACAGTACAGGAGGCTGGGTGGTGGCGCACCCAGTCAAGTGCACAAATCACCACGGAGCACAAAGACCCAGGTTCAAGTCCCCACTCCCCAGCTGTGGGGGGGGGGGAGATTTACAGGCAGTGAAGCAGGTCTTCAGGTGCCTGTCTGTCTCTCCTACTCTCTATCTCCCCATCCTCTCTCAATTTCTTTCTGTCTTATATAATACAAATATTAGGGGAAAAAAAAAGGAAAAATGGCCGCCAGGAGCATGGCTTCATAATGCTGGAACCCACCAAGCTCCATAAAACAGAGGCAAAAAAATATATTTAAATAATAATAATAAAAATAATAGGAAATGAAGGAAGAAAAGAAGGGAGGGAAGGAAGGAAGGAAATAAAAAAGAAAGAAAGAGTGGAAGAAAGAAACAGTATTTGGGACATAAAAATATTTTTAAAAAAAGAAAGAAAGGACAGACACAACTCTTGGGCTTTGTTTTTGTTTTGTTTTGTTTTGTTTTGCTTTTGCCTCCAGGGTTATCACTTTGGCTCGGTGCCTTCACTATGAATCCACTGCTCCCGGAGGCCATTTTTTCCCTTTTCGTTGCTTATCCTTGTTGTGGTTGTTGTTGTTGTTATTATTGTTGTTGTTGTTAATGCTGTAATTGTTGTTAGATAGGACAGAGAGAAATGGAGAGAGGAGGGGAAGACAGAGAGTGGGAGAGAAAGACAGACACCTGCAGACCTGCTTCACCACCTGTGAAGCGATTCCCCTGCAGGTGGGGAGCTGGGGGCTCGAACCGGGATCCTTACACCGGTCCTAGCTGTGTGCCACCTGCACTTACCCTGCTGTAGGCCCCTCTTGGGGGGTTTCTAAGAAGCTCTAGCCACAGTCCTTACCAGAGCTGTCACAGGAGGGCACCAGGCAGTACTCCCACCTCACTGCAGGGTTGGTTGTGTAGCACCAGAGAGCACTGGATCCATCAGGGTTCCGGCAGTAATTGCTAACCAGATTTCTGAAAAAGAAGTGAGCAGGTTCTGACTTTCTCCAAGGCTAGAGTAGTGAGAAGGTCCTCGATTCTTTATTTATCCTTTTTTTTTTTATTGTTGTAGTTATTATTGTCATTGTTACATAGGACAGAGAGAAATGGAGAGAGGAGGGGAAGACAGAGAGGGGGAGAGAAAGACAGACACCTGCACACCTGCTTCATCACCTGTGAAGTGACTCTCCTGCAGGTGGGGAGCCGGGAGCCTGAACCAGGATCCTTACAATGGTCCTTGCGCTTTGCATCATGAGCACTTATCCTGCTGCTCTACCGCCGACTCCCTGATTCTTTGTTTATAATGACAGTCTTAGAACACTAATGTGGGTGGTCCTGCCACTGTCTGTCATGATGATATTGGACTCGGATTCCTACCCAGTTAAAAATAGACAATCATGTGGGGAAAAAAAAGTTCAATGAGCCTTAAGCAGATAGAGTGGCATTCTGTAGACTGGTACCATGGATGTTTCTTTACGATACATCTTGAATTACATCCTTGATAGTGTACATTGAAGGAGTTTAATCCCTCCAGACTCCTTCATTATGGAAACGCAGTGGGCATTTTCTAACTGTTCCTACTCCAGTGCTTATATTTTCTGGTCATAAAAGTGTTTCAGTCCTGAAATGAAAGTGTCCTCCAACCACAGACTTTAATGGACATTTAGTGGTGACTTGCCAAAAATACTTGTGGGGACAGATTCAGGCTTAGAATTATGAATGAAGAGATCTGGGGGTAGGGGTCAGGTGGTGGTACACCTGGTTGAGTACACCTGTTACAATGCACAAGGACCCAGATGGGAGCCCCCAGTCCCCACCTGCAGGGAGACATCCTCACAAGCGGGAAGTAGGGTTGCAAGTGTCTGTCTCTCCGTCTCTCTCCCTCTCTATCACTCCCTTCCTTCTTGATTTCTGGATGTCTCTATCCAATAAATAAAGATAATAAAAGAAATTTTAAAAGGGGTCAGGTGGTGGCACGCCTACTTGAGTGCACATGTTTCAATGTACAAGGACCTGGGTGCGAGCTCCCGCTTCCCACCTGCAGAGGGAAAGCCTTGCAGGGGTCTCTCTGTCTCTCTCCCTCTCTATCTCCCCCTTCCCTCTCGATTTCTGACTGTCTCTATCCAATAAATAAAGATAATACAAAAAATTAAAATTAAAATAAATTTAAAAGGAGAACTCTGGAGTAGGGCCCAAGCTGGGAAAGCCTTAATTAATTCAGAGGAACTTGAATTTGCTGTTGGGGATCCCTGCTTATGGATCAGTGATCAAATAATATCTGCGTTCTCTGGCCTTTCCCTCCCTGATGCCTGGCTATCTGCTATCAGGGAATACATGAATGATCAGGTGTCCTGAGTATTGAAAGGAAACGCTAGTCAGTGGGCTTTCCCCCAGCCTGCAGTCTACTGCAGCTAGGACCCCTGGGGACTTACATGGAGGGATGCTTCTCTGGGCTAAACTCATGGCCGTGAGGGGACTGTGCACGCCAGTGCTGACAGGTGTACCCAGATGCAGTCGTGGAAACATAGCCTCGGTAGTTTTCACCTTTTCCCTTCAGACACTGATCTGTTGGGTGAGAAAGCAGTGGGTCCTCATTTGAGTTAGGACAGAATACAGACACACACATCCTTGTGACATATATGGATTATGCTTGCCTAAGGTAACAGCACAGGGTTCACAGCCTATCACCTTTTTTTATTATTACAGTTCCACAGAATTTACACCTGGGAATCATTCATCTTCTTCAGAATGCAAGTGTCTTGTTATCTGCAGAGCTTGTGTTTGTTTGTTTCTTCTCTTTTTCACTTAGACACCCATGGCAAGTGTCAGCGCTGATTCCTCCTAGCAGCTCTAGATCGACACAAGTGTTTGAAGCCCAGTTTCATTCTGAGGAAGTAATCCTAACTGGACATATATGACTGAATGACAGCAAATGCTCTTTAGTAAGCAACACTTGCACACTGTAAGCGCCGTGCTTACCCACATGTGCTACCGCCTGCCCTCCCCAACAACCCTGCTTTTTTTTTTTTTAACCAAAGCACTGTCAGCTCTGGCTTGTTTGGTGCAAGAGCTTAATCCTGGGACGTCAGAGCTAGCTCCAGGTATGAAAATCTTTTGCATAACTATTATGTTATCTCCCCTGTTATTCCACAACTTTTTTTTTTTTTTTTGCCTCCAGGGTTATCACTGGGGTTGGGTACCTGCACTACTAGTCCACTGCTCCTGGAGGTTATTTTTCCCCCTTTTTGTTGCCATAGTTGTTTATTGTTGTCGTTGTTACTATTATTGTTGTTCTTATTGCGGTCATTGTTGTTGGCTAGGACAGAGAGAAATCAAGAGAGGAGTGGAAGACAGAGAGGGGAAAAGAAAGACACCTGCAGACTTGCTTCACAGCTTGCAAAGAGAGCCTCCCCCTTCAGGTGGGGAGCTGGGGGCTTGAACCAGGATCCTTACCCGACCCAAGTTCAACAGCAAGGAAAACAAAAATAAAAGTAAGTCAATTACAACTGAAAAGATTCTGCATAGCAAAGGGAACCATTACCAAAAAAAAAAAAAAAATCCTACAGAATGAGAAAAGGCACACAATAGATAAAAAAAAAAAAAGCACAGTAATAGGGGTCGAGCAGTAGCTCAGCAGCTTAAGTGCACATGGCACAAAGTGCAAGGACCAGAGTAAAGATCCTGGTTCGAGCTCCCAGCTCCCCCACCTGCTCGGGGGTCGCTTGACAAGCGGTGAAGCAGGTCTGCAGGTGTCTATCTTTCTCTCCCCACTGTCTTCTCTCAATTTCTCTTTGCCCTATGCAACAACAATGACAGTAATAAGAACTACTAACAACAACAATACTAAACAGTAAGGAAAACAAAAGAGAAAAAATGGCCACCAGGAGCAGTGGATTCATAGTGCAGGCAGCGAGCCCCAGCAATAACCCTGGAGGCAAAAAAAAAAAGAAAGAAAAGAAAAAGAGTAATAACAAAAACACACAAAGAGCTCACCAAACAACAACAACAAATTAGAAAACTTGGGAGAGGATATGAACAGAATCTTCACTTAGGAAGACATCCAGACAGCCAACAGAATGTGAGGAACTACGTAGTCACTGGCTACCAGAGAAATGCAAATAAAGATGACAATGAGATAGACTTTATACCTGTGAGAATGTCATACATTAGAATGGAGGGACATTGGAGTCCTGGTGCATCTCGTAGGCACCAGTCCTCACTGAGGTCCGTGTGTCAAAGACTAGACTGTAATGGATCCACCCGCCAACACCCATGTCCAGCGGGGAACCAGTTACAGAAGCCAGAACTCCCACTTTCTGCTCCCCACAGTGACCCTGGGTCCATACTCCCAGAGGGTTAAAGAACAGGAAAGCTGTCAGGGAAGGGGATGGGCTGTGGAGTTCTGGTGGTGGGGACTGTGTGGAGTTGTACCCCTCTTATCCTATGATCTTGTCAATATTTCCATCTTAGACTAGATTATAAACCATTAAGCCCCAAATAAAATAAAATAAAATAAAATAAAGCTATTCCTAAAAGACTACATGAGGATTAAACAAATTAATAAAGAAACAGTACAGGGGAAATGGGCGGTAGCGCAGTAGATTAAGCGCAGGTGGGGCAAAGCGGAAGGACCAGCATAAGGATGCCTGTTTGAGCCCCGGGCTCCCCACCTGCAGGGAGGTCTTTTCACAGGTGGTGAAGCAGGTCTACAGGTGTCTGTCTTTCTCTCCCCCTCTCTGTCTTCCCCTCCTCTCTCCATTTCTCTTAGTCCTATTGAACGACAACAATAATAACTACAACAATAAAAAAAAAAGGGCAACAAAAGGGAATAAATAAATATTTTTTTAAAAAAAGAAACAGTACAGGAGGCTGGGTGGTGGCGCACCCAGTCAAGTGCACAAATCACCACGGAGCACAAAGACCCAGGTTCAAGTCCCCACTCCCCAGCTGTGGGGGGGGGGAGATTTACAGGCAGTGAAGCAGGTCTTCAGGTGCCTGTCTGTCTCTCCTACTCTCTATCTCCCCATCCTCTCTCAATTTCTTTCTGTCTTATATAATACAAATATTAGGGGAAAAAAAAAGGGAAAATGGCCGCCAGGAGCATGGCTTCATAATGCTGGAACCCACCAAGCTCCATAAAACAGAGGCAAAAAAATATATTTAAATAATAATAATAAAAATAATAGGAAATGAAGGAAGAAAAGAAGGGAGGGAAGGAAGGAAGGAAATAAAAAAGAAAGAAAGAGTGGAAGAAAGAAACAGTATTTGGGACATAAAAATATTTTTAAAAAAAGAAAGAAAGGACAGACACAACTCTTGGGCTTTGTTTTTGTTTTGTTTTGTTTTGTTTTGTTTTGCTTTTGCCTCCAGGGTTATCACTTTGGCTCGGTGCCTTCACTATGAATCCACTGCTCCCGGAGGCCATTTTTTCCCTTTTCGTTGCTTATCCTTGTTGTGGTTGTTGTTGTTGTTATTATTGTTGTTGTTGTTAATGCTGTAATTGTTGTTAGATAGGACAGAGAGAAATGGAGAGAGGAGGGGAAGACAGAGAGTGGGAGAGAAAGACAGACACCTGCAGACCTGCTTCACCACCTGTGAAGCGATTCCCCTGCAGGTGGGGAGCTGGGGGCTCGAACCGGGATCCTTACACCGGTCCTAGCTGTGTGCCACCTGCACTTACCCTGCTGTAGGCCCCTCTTGGGCGGTTTCTAAGAAGCTCTAGCCACAGTCCTTACCAGAGCTGTCACAGGAGGGCACCAGGCAGTACTCCCACCTCACTGCAGGGTTGGTTGTGTAGCACCAGAGAGCACTGGATCCATCAGGGTTCCGGCAGTAATTGCTAACCAGATTTCTGAAAAAGAAGTGAGCAGGTTCTGACTTTCTCCAAGGCTAGAGTAGTGAGAAGGTCCTCGATTCTTTATTTATCCTTTTTTTTTTTATTGTTGTAGTTATTATTGTCATTGTTACATAGGACAGAGAGAAATGGAGAGAGGAGGGGAAGACAGAGAGGGGGAGAGAAAGACAGACACCTGCACACCTGCTTCATCACCTGTGAAGTGACTCTCCTGCAGGTGGGGAGCCGGGAGCCTGAACCAGGATCCTTACAATGGTCCTTGCGCTTTGCATCATGAGCACTTATCCTGCTGCTCTACCGCCGACTCCCTGATTCTTTGTTTATAATGACAGTCTTAGAACACTACTCCCTGATTCTTTGTTTATAATGACAGTCTTAGAACACTAATGTGGGTGGTCCTGCCACTGTCTGTCATGATGATATTGGACTCGGATTCCTACCCAGTTAAAAATAGACAATCATGTGGGGAAAAAAAAGTTCAATGAGCCTTAAGCAGATAGAGTGGCATTCTGTAGACTGGTACCATGGATGTTTCTTTACGATACATCTTGAATTACATCCTTGATAGTGTACATTGAAGGAGTTTAATCCCTCCAGACTCCTTCATTATGGAAACGCAGTGGGCATTTTCTAACTGTTCCTACTCCAGTGCTTATATTTTCTGGTCATAAAAGTGTTTCAGTCCTGAAATGAAAGTGTCCTCCAACCACAGACTTTAATGGACATTTAGTGGTGACTTGCCAAAAATACTTGTGGGGACAGATTCAGGCTTAGAATTATGAATGAAGAGATCTGGGGGTAGGGGTCAGGTGGTGGTACACCTGGTTGAGTACACCTGTTACAATGCACAAGGACCCAGATGGGAGCCCCCAGTCCCCACCTGCAGGGAGACATCCTCACAAGCGGGAAGTAGGGTTGCAAGTGTCTGTCTCTCCGTCTCTCTCCCTCTCTATCACTCCCTTCCTTCTTGATTTCTGGATGTCTCTATCCAATAAATAAAGATAATAAAAGAAATTTTAAAAGGGGTCAGGTGGTGGCACGCCTACTTGAGTGCACATGTTTCAATGTACAAGGACCTGGGTGCGAGCTCCCGCTTCCCACCTGCAGAGGGAAAGCCTTGCAGGGGTCTCTCTGTCTCTCTCCCTCTCTATCTCCCCCTTCCCTCTCGATTTCTGACTGTCTCTATCCAATAAATAAAGATAATACAAAAAATTAAAATTAAAATAAATTTAAAAGGAGAACTCTGGAGTAGGGCCCAAGCTGGGAAAGCCTTAATTAATTCAGAGGAACTTGAATTTGCTGTTGGGGATCCCTGCTTATGGATCAGTGATCAAATAATATCTGCGTTCTCTGGCCTTTCCCTCCCTGATGCCTGGCTATCTGCTATCAGGGAATACATGAATGATCAGGTGTCCTGAGTATTGAAAGGAAACGCTAGTCAGTGGGCTTTCCCCCAGCCTGCAGTCTACTGCAGCTAGGACCCCTGGGGACTTACATGGAGGGATGCTTCTCTGGGCTAAACTCATGGCCGTGAGGGGACTGTGCACGCCAGTGCTGACAGGTGTACCCAGATGCAGTCGTGGAAACATAGCCTCGGTAGTTTTCACCTTTTCCCTTCAGACACTGATCTGTTGGGTGAGAAAGCAGTGGGTCCTCATTTGAGTTAGGACAGAATACAGACACACACATCCTTGTGACATATATGGATTATGCTTGCCTAAGGTAACAGCACAGGGTTCACAGCCTATCACCTTTTTTTATTATTACAGTTCCACAGAATTTACACCTGGGAATCATTCATCTTCTTCAGAATGCAAGTGTCTTGTTATCTGCAGAGCTTGTGTTTGTTTGTTTCTTCTCTTTTTCACTTAGACACCCATGGCAAGTGTCAGCGCTGATTCCTCCTAGCAGCTCTAGATCGACACAAGTGTTTGAAGCCCAGTTTCATTCTGAGGAAGTAATCCTAACTGGACATATATGACTGAATGACAGCAAATGCTCTTTAGTAAGCAACACTTGCACACTGTAAGCGCCGTGCTTACCCACATGTGCTACCGCCTGCCCTCCCCAACAACCCTGCTTTTTTTTTTTTAACCAAAGCACTGTCAGCTCTGGCTTGTTTGGTGCAAGAGCTTAATCCTGGGACGTCAGAGCTAGCTCCAGGTATGAAAATCTTTTGCATAACTATTATGTTATCTCCCCTGTTATTCCACAACTTTTTTTTTTTTTTTGCCTCCAGGGTTATCACTGGGGTTGGGTACCTGCACTACTAGTCCACTGCTCCTGGAGGTTATTTTTCCCCCTTTTTGTTGCCATAGTTGTTTATTGTTGTCGTTGTTACTATTATTGTTGTTCTTATTGCGGTCATTGTTGTTGGCTAGGACAGAGAGAAATCAAGAGAGGAGTGGAAGACAGAGAGGGGAAAAGAAAGACACCTGCAGACTTGCTTCACAGCTTGCAAAGAGAGCCTCCCCCTTCAGGTGGGGAGCTGGGGGCTTGAACCAGGATCCTTACCCGACCCAAGTTCAACAGCAAGGAAAACAAAAATAAAAGTAAGTCAATTACAACTGAAAAGATTCTGCATAGCAAAGGGAACCATTACCAAAAAAAAAAAAAAAAATCCTACAGAATGAGAAAAGGCACACAATAGATAAAAAAAAAAAAAAGCACAGTAATAGGGGTCGAGCAGTAGCTCAGCAGCTTAAGTGCACATGGCACAAAGTGCAAGGACCAGAGTAAAGATCCTGGTTCGAGCTCCCAGCTCCCCCACCTGCTCGGGGGTCGCTTGACAAGCGGTGAAGCAGGTCTGCAGGTGTCTATCTTTCTCTCCCCACTGTCTTCTCTCAATTTCTCTTTGCCCTATGCAACAACAATGACAGTAATAAGAACTACTAACAACAACAATACTAAACAGTAAGGAAAACAAAAGAGAAAAAATGGCCACCAGGAGCAGTGGATTCATAGTGCAGGCAGCGAGCCCCAGCAATAACCCTGGAGGCAAAAAAAAAAAGAAAGAAAAGAAAAAGAGTAATAACAAAAACACACAAAGAGCTCACCAAACAACAACAACAAATTAGAAAACTTGGGAGAGGATATGAACAGAATCTTCACTTAGGAAGACATCCAGACAGCCAACAGAATGTGAGGAACTACGTAGTCACTGGCTACCAGAGAAATGCAAATAAAGATGACAATGAGATAGACTTTATACCTGTGAGAATGTCATACATTAGAATGGAGGGACATTGGAGTCCTGGTGCATCTCGTAGGCACCAGTCCTCACTGAGGTCCGTGTGTCAAAGACTAGACTGTAATGGATCCACCCGCCAACACCCATGTCCAGCGGGGAACCAGTTACAGAAGCCAGAACTCCCACTTTCTGCTCCCCACAGTGACCCTGGGTCCATACTCCCAGAGGGTTAAAGAACAGGAAAGCTGTCAGGGAAGGGGATGGGCTGTGGAGTTCTGGTGGTGGGGACTGTGTGGAGTTGTACCCCTCTTATCCTATGATCTTGTCAATATTTCCATCTTAGACTAGATTATAAACCATTAAGCCCCAAATAAAATAAAATAAAATAAAATATAGCTATTCCCAAAAGACTACATGAGGATTAAATAAATTCATAAAGAAACAGTACAGGAGGCTGGGTGGTGGCGCACCCAGTCAAGTGCACAAATCACCACGGAGCACAAAGACCCAGGTTCAAGTCCCCACTCCCCAGCTGTGGGGGGGGGGCGACTTACAGGCAGTGAAGCAGGTCTTCAGGTGCCTGTCTCTCCTACTCTCTATCTCCCCATCCTCTCTCAATTTCTTTCTGTCTTATATAATACAAATATTAGGGGGAAAAAAAAGGAAAAATGGCTGCCAGGAGCATGGCTTCATAATGCTGGAACCCACCAAGCCCCATAAACCAGAGGCAAAAAATATATTTAAATGACAATGATAATAACAACAACAATAATAAAAATAATAGGAAAGGAAGGAATAAAGGAAAGGAGGGAAGGGAGGAAGGAAATAAAAAAGAAAGAAAGAGAGGAAGAAAGAAACAGTGTCTGGGACTTAAAAATATTTTTTTTTAAAAAAAAAAAGAAAGGACAGACACAACTCTAGGGCTTTGGTTTCGTTTTTGTTTTTGTTTTGTTTTGTTTTGCTTTTGCCTCCAGGGTTATCACTTTGGCTCGGTGCCTTCACTATGAATCCACTGCTCCCGGAGGCCATTTTTTCCCTTTTCGTTGCTTATCCTTGTTGTGGTTGTTGTTGTTGTTATTATTGTTGTCGTTGTTATTGCTGTAATTGTTGTTAGATAGGACAAAGAGAAATAGAGAGAGGAGGGGAAGACAGAGAGTGGGAGAGAAAGACAGACACCTGCAGACCTGCTTCACCACCTGTGAAGAGACTCTTCTGCAGGTGGGGACCCAGGGGCTCGACCAGGATCCTTACACCGGTCCTTGCTGTGTGCCACCTGCACTTACCCTGCTGTAGGCCCCTCTTGGGGGGTTTCTAAGAAGCTCTAGCCACAGTCCTTACCAGAGCTGTCACAGGAGGGCACCAGGCAGTACTCCCACCTCACTGCAGGGTTGGTTGTGTAGCACCAGAGAGCACTGGATCCATCAGGGTTCCGGCAGTAATTGCTAACCAGATTTCTGAAAAAGAAGTGAGCAGGTTCTGACTTTCTCCAAGGCTAGAGTAGTGAGAAGGTCCTCGATTCTTTATTTATCCTTTTTTTTTTTATTGTTGTAGTTATTATTGTCATTGTTACATAGGACAGAGAGAAATGGAGAGAGGAGGGGAAGACAGAGAGGGGGAGAGAAAGACAGACACCTGCACACCTGCTTCATCACCTGTGAAGTGACTCTCCTGCAGGTGGGGAGCCGGGAGCCTGAACCAGGATCCTTACAATGGTCCTTGCGCTTTGCATCATGAGCACTTATCCTGCTGCTCTACCGCCGACTCCCTGATTCTTTGTTTATAATGACAGTCTTAGAACACTAATGTGGGTGGTCCTGCCACTGTCTGTCATGATGATATTGGACTCGGATTCCTACCCAGTTAAAAATAGACAATCATGTGGGGAAAAAAAAGTTCAATGAGCCTTAAGCAGATAGAGTGGCATTCTGTAGACTGGTACCATGGATGTTTCTTTACGATACATCTTGAATTACATCCTTGATAGTGTACATTGAAGGAGTTTAATCCCTCCAGACTCCTTCATTATGGAAACGCAGTGGGCATTTTCTAACTGTTCCTACTCCAGTGCTTATATTTTCTGGTCATAAAAGTGTTTCAGTCCTGAAATGAAAGTGTCCTCCAACCACAGACTTTAATGGACATTTAGTGGTGACTTGCCAAAAATACTTGTGGGGACAGATTCAGGCTTAGAATTATGAATGAAGAGATCTGGGGGTAGGGGTCAGGTGGTGGTACACCTGGTTGAGTACACCTGTTACAATGCACAAGGACCCAGATGGGAGCCCCCAGTCCCCACCTGCAGGGAGACATCCTCACAAGCGGGAAGTAGGGTTGCAAGTGTCTGTCTCTCCGTCTCTCTCCCTCTCTATCACTCCCTTCCTTCTTGATTTCTGGATGTCTCTATCCAATAAATAAAGATAATAAAAGAAATTTTAAAAGGGGTCAGGTGGTGGCACGCCTACTTGAGTGCACATGTTTCAATGTACAAGGACCTGGGTGCGAGCTCCCGCTTCCCACCTGCAGAGGGAAAGCCTTGCAGGGGTCTCTCTGTCTCTCTCCCTCTCTATCTCCCCCTTCCCTCTCGATTTCTGACTGTCTCTATCCAATAAATAAAGATAATACAAAAAATTAAAATTAAAATAAATTTAAAAGGAGAACTCTGGAGTAGGGCCCAAGCTGGGAAAGCCTTAATTAATTCAGAGGAACTTGAATTTGCTGTTTGGGGATCCCTGCTTATGGATCAGTGGTCAAATAATATCTGCGTTCTCTGGCCTTTCCCTCCCTGATGCCTGGCTATCTGCTATCAGGGAATACATGAATGATCAGGTGTCCTGAGAATTGAAAGGAAATGCTAGTCAGTGGGCTTTCCCCCAGCCTGCAGTCTACTGCAGCTAGGACCCCTGGGGACTTACATGGAGGGATGCTTCTCTGGGCTAAACTCATGGCCGTGAGGGGACTGTGCACGCCAGTGCTGACAGGTGTACCCAGATGCAGTCGTGGAAACATAGCCTCGGTAGTTTTCACCTTTTCCCTTCAGACACTGATCTGCCGGGATATAAAACAATGAGGTCTAATGAGGTCTAACAATGAGGAGACCACAACCAAAATGTTAAATGTCTAAAGCACCATTGCCTGGGAAGGGCATCAGGTATAGGGACTGTCACCCTTTCTTCTGCACCACAGATCATCAGAATTGGGAACATGAAAACTTTTTTTTTTCATTAATCAATTTGCTGAGGTCTATGTCTTCAAACGACTCCTTTCCTGAGCTCACCATGTAACAACGACTTCGTGTCATATGTCCTCTTTTCTTGTTAGCTAGACAAACTTGGAAAGGGTCATCTCGACATGCCTGCCAAATGGACCAAGGTTCTAATATATCCTGGTAAGCCAAATCCTTGAGAGATACTAATCTATATAAACATATAAGACCTAATGACCACTAATACTTCCTTGGCATGCACACATGCCCTCGTGCACAGACATATATACACACACAGAATGTTCAGTTAGAAAATCTATCAAGAATAGAGTTTGGAGGTTCTTTTATTTTGTTTTGTTTTGTTATTCAGTATTGATTTACAAAATTCCATGTCAACAGGGGGAAAACTCCACACCTTTCCCACCACCAGAGCTCTGAATCCCAAGTCTCTCCCTTGCAAACCACCTCAGTTCTCCCAAGGTTACAGACATGGGTTACCTGTCATCTCCACAATGATCTGTCTATATGTGTACATAATTGCCCCTTCTTTGAAGAATAGTATTTACATTTAGGAGTGAAGATTTACCTGAGAGGAAATGAGATTACACAAAGAGAAGCTGATGTTCACTAAGATGACAATTACACTATATCCGTAGCTTAAACAAAGCGGTCAGGCTTAATCACTGATAGAAATGCAGGGCTGATCCTCTGAAGGGAGGATGGACAACATACTCTATGCTACACCTGAGGAAGATGGGTCGATACTGGGGCAGCTTGGAATGTTCCTACTCATGACCACAGAATGTGAGCTCAGATCTACAGGGATACAGAGGTCACATAGCCTCCGAAGCTAATTATGGGCCCCAGATCATATCAAATCGATGGTATTTATAGTCAACAATATTTATATCCCTTTACCATATTAGGGAGCTACTCCCTTCCCTGATCCAGCTTTCTGGTCCTTTTTCCAGCCATGACATCATCTCCCAAGACAATAACTTGGATCCACTGGCATATCAGATTTCAGGCTCAGGGACAAAAAGAAAAAGGGGAAAAAAAAAAAACTAGTATAGCTATGAGTCCTTTGGAATTTAACTAAAATATGCCTACTAGCTATCTACAAAATGGAGGGGCCCCCCCCCAACTCTTCATCTGCACTATTCCAGCCCTTACGTCCATGACTAATCAATAATTTGTTTGGCATTGTATGTTAACTCTCTTTTCAGCCACCAGGTTTCAGATGCTAGTATGATGTTGACCAGACTTTTCTGCACAGACAACCCCACCAATGTGTCCTGGAGCTCCTCTTTCCCATAGCCCTTCCCCACTAAGTAAAGAGAGAGACAGGCTGGGAGTATGGATCAACCAGTCAACACCCATGTTCAGCGGGGAAGCAATTACAGAAGCCAGACCTTCCAGCTTCTGCATCCCACAATGACCTTGGGTCCATGCTCTCAAAGGGATAAAAAAATAGGAAAGCTATCAAGGGAGGGGATGGGATACGGAGTTCTGGGGTGGGAACTGTACGATGTTGTACCCTTCTTACCTCATGTTTTTTTCAGTGTTTCCTTTTTATAAATAAAAAATTAAAAAAAAAAGAAATTCAGGGCTGGTGAAGGAGCTTGCTTGATTAGTCCTCTGCTCTGTGGTGTGCATATACACCTCAGGGTCAAGTCCTGCCTCCACAACACATAAGGAAGCTTGGTTGCTAAGGGCTCTTTCACTCCCATCTGAGGCCTTGATGCCTCAGTCTCTATCTAAAAAGAAGAAAGGAGAGAGACAAAGAGAGAGAGAGATCTGATGAAAATGGGAAGATGATAGAGACTTTTCATGTGGAAATCCAAGGAAGTCTAATGCAGAAGAAAGATACACATAGATTGTGGGAAGATTTGCAATCCAGTCATAAAAAATTTTTTTTAAAGACCTAAAATCACACAGGATTCAGTACCAATCATTATATAGTTCAATATCTGTTCACTTGCAAGAAGTTTGAAGAAGTAGGTTTCCAAGCCTTATAAAATAACCTTAAGGGGCAGGGATAGATAGCATGATGGTTATGCAGAGACTCTCATGCCTAAGGCTCCAAAGCCCCAGGTTTAATCCCCCATACCACCATAAGCCAGAGCCGATTGGTGCTCTGGTAAAAAAAAAAAAAAATGAAAAGAAAAAAAGAAAAAGAAATAGATGCAACCACTGAGACCACCACCATCTCCTAAACATAAAATAAAAAAGAGAAGAAAAGAATCTTAAGTCTGAAGCCACAAACTGCTCAGGTAAGGTATATTTCTCTTGTTTAGTAGCAGAAGAAATAAGGGGGTGTACCCTATAGATCATGCACAGTCACGTAGATCCTACACTGAATGACATAATCAGGGGATACATTAGCATAATTCTGGCCAAATGACACAGCAGATTTAAACTCTCAAACTAAAGGGCAGCATTCAGTGGGGGTTTTCGGTGTGGGTACAAGGAGAAAGTTCAATGGTGGGGATGAGGGGAACATATGCTACAAAAAGTGTTACTTCTCGTCTGACTGGAGCAGCACTGGGGGCTGGAAGCTCTAGGAGAACAAGGGTGCTGTGTGTCTTCCGTCCTGTGGTGATACCCCTGAAATTGCCAGATAAACACAGTACCAATTCCTGGCACTTGGAGTCCTACATCAAGAGCTTGGGGGAGATAATGCAGCACAGTTCATCTTCACATGAAAATGTTTCTCCCATTCTCACACAAAGAACCTTTCCGATCTAGTCTTCCATTTTCTTAAGTGTTTCCTGGAGACCATCACTTCATTATGATACTGATGCTGCTAGTTTCTCCTAACCCCGAAATGTTGTAACCACGGGTCTTACCAGAGCTGTCACAGGAAGGCACCAGGCAGTACTCCCACCTCTGGGCAGGGTTGGTTGTGTAACACCAGAGAGCACTGGATCCATCAGGGTTCCGGCAGTAATTGCTAACCAGATTTCTAGAAGAGGAATCATTGTGAGCTCAGCTTTTCACAGAAGCTGAATTATGTGACTAGGCTCTTGACTTTTCATTTTTCCTAGGCTAGAACCACGTTTTCTTTCCTTTTCTCTTTATTGACAGGAGGTTAATGGCTTAAAGGATAGTCGCTGACACATAGGCACAGCCTGTCACCTCCCTGTAGAAGAAGTCTGCAGGACACTCTGTCCCCCAACCTAGAGCTTTTTGGTTCTTCCTTTTGAAATGATATTCTCAGGACGCTAGTGTTGGTTATCCTATCACATACTATTCTACGGATTTGCTTGTTCACAGTGATATCTGAAAGCCAGCTGACTCTTAAGGAAATGGTAGAATACATAGAATGACTGAAGAGGGTTTTTTCTCTTGGATAATTCTTGAGTTAAATGCTTGATGGAGTATGTGGAAGAGAATGTCACTGGCTCTGTATTGGACCTATTCTTTATATTAGAATGACAATGGATAATTTCTAACCATGCCTGTTCCAATACTTAGGAGTTATAACCACAGAAGATGGTGTCCTGGTTCTGTAATGAAAGTTTCTTCCAACCATTGAACCTTAGTATACATTTAGTGGTGACTTGCATGCTGTCCCAGAATTGCATGCTGGGACAGGTTTATCCTCAGAGTTGGTGAGTGAAGACATCTAGGGTAGGGCTCAAGATGGGCAAGTCTAACCATTACAAAGAAGCTGCTGTTGCTGGATGGGAACCCCATGGGTCTGTGTTTTAACAATATCAGTGCTCTTTTTCCTTTTCCTTGCCTGAGAGTTGACCCTCTGTAGTCCAAGAATTCACTGAATGACATGTGGCCTGCCAACTGAAAGAACATGCAAGTCAGTGGGCCTTCCCACTGGGTAACATCTGAAGGGAAATAACCATCAGGTACTTACATGGAGGGATGCTTCTCTGGGCTAAAATTATGGCTGTGAGGGGACTGTGTACGCCAGTGCTGACAGGTGTACCCAGATGCAGTCGTGGAAACATAACCTCGGTAGTTTTCACCTTTACCATTCAGACACTGATCTGTTGGTTGAGAAAGCAGTGGGGTTGTGTTTTGAATACAGGATACCCATCCAAAGTGTGCCTGCTCATAAAGCAAAGCTCCTGACACAAAAGTATATACTGAGGCCGGGTGGTGGTGCGCCTGATTGAGTGCACATGTTACAATGTGCAAGGAGCCAGGTTCAAGCCCCTGGTCCCCACCTCCAAGGGGAAATCTTTGTGAGTGATGAAGCAGGCAGGCCCACAGGTCCCCCCTCTTTCTCTTTCTCTCTCCCTTTCTCTCTCCCTTTCTCTCTCCCTTTCTCTCTCTCTCCCTCTCTCTCTCTCTCTCTCTATCTTCCCTCTCAATTTCTGGCTGTCTCTATCCAATAAATAAACACAGGTTATTAAAACATTTAAAAATAAAAAGGGAAAACACCCAGGCTCAGGGAAATAGTCTATGTGTGAGACCCCAGCTACAAAATTTAATTAATCTAAGTTTTTTTAAAAAGCATGAACTCCAAAACCATCCCTGGAGGAAATTGTCTAACTATAATGACCTTGTGGGAATATATTCCTTCACAATTCCCAGTGCTCACTTATAAAATATGACTACAGTCAACATGTGGTTTTAAGCAAAAGGTCCAAGATCTCCTCACACGATAATCAGAAGTGCTTTGTGGGGAGTTAATATAGACTAAACTCTCACTGCTTCTTTTCATAAGGTGAACTGCAGACTCATCACCCCAGAATATGTGCATCCACACACACACTGCCCAGAGTCAATGAGAAGCAAGTCAAAAATGTCTCTGAGGGAAGAAGGCATGTGTAAGCAAGAACCAGGATATTCCCACCAAGAGTGCTGAAGTCCTTTGCCCCACAACCTCTCTGGCATCTGTGGTTATTATGGTTTCTAAAGTATGAATGTCTCATGGGGTAATTTCCCTGGACAGATGACCCCAATGTGTCCCAAAGTCTTCTCTCTCCAGAGCCCTGCCCCACTAGGAAAAGATAGAAATAGGCTGGAGGTATGGATCTACCTGCACCCATGACCAGCGGAGAAGCAATTACAGAAGCCAGACCCTCCCACCTTCTGCTCCCCATAAAGAATTCTGGTCCATCCTCCCAGACAAATAAAGAATAGGGGAGTTTCCTATGGAGGGGATGGGATACAGAACTCTGGTGGTGGGAACTGTATGGAATTATACCCCTGTTATCTTATAATTTTGTTAATCATTATTAAACCACTAATAAAAACATAATTATTTTTGAGAAGTGAAATTTAAAATGAGAAACTTGACTGAGTAGTGAAAATGAGAACCTTTGGACTTTTATTTCTCCATTAGATTGTCAAAACTATGTAGAAACAAAGACTTTCAGTTCTACTGTGAGACCTGGGAGAGGACAAAGACATCAGATAAATCAGTGACACATCTTACAGAATGTGTGTGCATGACTGTCAGAGGGAGTCCTGCCTTCTCTATGAATAGGATTCTTCCATATTCATCTTTCTCCTTCTGGCTTATCAGACTTAACATGTTCTTCAAGCTCCATCAAAGATGACCAAATGAGAAAATATCTAATCTCTGTTCTTACCAGAGCTGTCACAGGAGGGCACCAGGCAGTACTCCCACCTCACTGCAGGGTTGGTTGTGTAACACCAGAGAGCACTGGATCCATCAGGGTTCCGGCAGTAATTGCTAACCAGATTTCTGAAAAAGCAAAATGACCATGCGTGATTCTAGCTTTTCACAAGGGCTATATTAATTTGACAGGCACTTGACTTCTTTTTATTTTGTTTGTTTGTTTGTTTTCACCAGAGTACAGCTCAGTCTGGCTTATGATGGTGTGAAGGATTGAACCTGGGACTTTGGAGCCTCAGGTCTGAGAGTCTCTTTGCATAACCAGTATGCTACCTACCCCTACCTTTGACTCCTTTTTATTACAACACAGTTATTAATACACTAGCATTGATTATCCTGAAATACTCTATTTTATTGACACTCTAGTTCATGGCGATATGGGTTCAGACACAGTGAATACTATGCAATTGTGCCTGGCGGAAGCCAAGCCAATCTTATGTGACCAGAATGAGGTTCCAGAGAGTGATGCCACTGGTGCTTTTCTTGGGTAAATCTTGAATTTCATCTTTAATGGTGTACATGGAAGAAAATAAGTCATTTGTTCTGTGCTGGACCTGCACTTCCTGTTAGGAAATTGATGTGGGGCCTTGGTGGTGGCACACTTGGTTAAGTACAAATATAGCCATGTACAAAATTACAGGTTTGAGTCTCAACTTCCCATCTTCAGGGAGGATGCTTCATGAGAGTTGAAGCAGAGCTGCAAGCATCTAACTTTCTCTCTCCCTCTCTATCTTCCCTTCCTTCTCAATTTCTCTCTATCCTATCCAGCAATAACAACAGCAATGATAACAATAATAGAAAAAAGATGGCTGCCAGGAGCGGTGATTTCCTGGTGCAGGCACGGAGGCCCATCGATAACCCTGGAGGGAAAAAAAAATGGCCACCAGGATCCATGGATTCATAGAGCTGGCACTGAGCCCCAGTGATAACCCTGGAGGCAATAACAATAATAATAAATAAAAATAAGATCAGTGTATAATTTCTCACAGATGAGCACATTTTAGTTCGTCAGCAGTCTCTGGCCACACCACCCAGAACACCTGAACACGCCCCAAATCATCTAGTCCTTCAGTGGGCTTTTTCTCCGGTCTTCCAGGTCTTGTGTACATCTAGTGGTAACTTAGAAGAAGCAGGTATGAAGACAAGCGAGACCCACAATTGCCGAGTGGAGCGGTCTGACAGAGGGCACTGGAGTGAGGAAGCTGTGCTGTGGGTGAGGTCTGTGAGCTCTGTGGTCTAGCAGTCTGGCACAACTAGTGTTGTTTCCTTTCCCTTCCCTAAGCTTGGACATTTGTTATCCCAGAAGGCATGTGGGAAATTTCTCATGGTAACCACCTGGAAGTGCAAGGCCAAGGGATTCCTCCCTGCATATGTCCTGCAGATACCCCCGTGCAGGACTTACTTGGAGGGATGCTTCTCTGGACTGAAACTGTGACTGTGAGGTGCTTGCTCACTCCAGCGCTGACAGGTGTATCCAGACGCAGTCCTGGACACAAAACCTCGATAGTTTTCACCATTTCCTTTCAGACAGTGATCTGTTGGGACATAAAGCAATGAGTATTTATTTGAATGAGGAAAGGAAACACTACACAAACTTGGTCAAGGGTAGTAAGCTCAAATGCCCAGGGAGAGGCGATGAACTCAGGGAGCACCACCCCACCTTCTGAATAAGTGCTCCCCAGAGTTGGGTATGTGGAGATGTTGATTGATCTTCAGAAGTACACACATTTGATCTTTAACTACAAAACCATCCTTAGTGACCTTGTCCAGGGACAACAAGTGTGCAGATGTTTCTTCTCTTTCCACCCTGTTATACAGACACACTTGAGAAGGGTCAGCATGTGATTCCTTACCCAAAGTCTAAGGGCAGCAGCTTTGTCAATGAGCCAGATTCCTTTCTAATAAATGAGTCTTGACTGTGCAAATGAAACTCATGGCCTCCAGTGCTTCTTTTCATAATAGAAAATGACAAAGCTATCAGCCAGCAACACGAAGAGAGTCAGAGAGAGACAATGATGTTATGAAGACAAAGTAGAACTTATCAGAGAGAAAGCATGTGTACTCAGGATTGACGTATTCTTCAGAAGTGAAGTTTCGAAAAAGAGAAACTTGATATAATGTTTTGAATGAGAAATTCTGAGGACCTGAATTTCCTCAGTAAGGTCCCTAGCACTAAACAGAGCTGGAAGTACCTTCGGTTCTGCTGTGGGATGAGTGACACAGATTTACCATGTGGATAAACCACAAGGCAGACCCCACAGGACCTGGCCTTCAATGTGGATCAACAACAGCAGAGAATGTTCCATCCTCCGAAGGGAGGCTGGACAACATGCTCTATGCTACACCTGAGGAAGATGGGTCCTGAAATTGGAGCAGCTTGGAATGTTCCTACTCATGACCACAGAATGTGAGCTCAGACCTACAGGGATGCAGAGGTCACACAGGCTCCTAAGCTGAATATGGGTCCCAGATCAGATCAAATAGATGGAGTTTACAGTCAACAATATTTATACACCTTTCCCATATTTGGGAGCTACTCTCTTCCCTGATCCAGGTTTCTAGTCTTTTTTCCAGCCAGGACATCATCTCCCCAGACAATAACTTGGGTCCACCTGCATGTCAGATGTCAGGCTCAAGAAAAAAAACTAGTATAGTCATGGGCCCTTTGGACTATAACTAAAATAGGTCTACTAGCTATCTTCAGAACAGAGTCCCCAAATCTTCATCTGCACTATTCCAGCCTTTAGGTTCCTGATTAGCCAACGATTTGTTTGGCTTTACATATTAACTCTTTTTTCAGCCACCAGGTTCCAGATGCTACCATCATGCCAACCAAACTTCCCTGGGCAGATGACCCCACCTATGTGTCCTGGAGCCCCACTTCCCCAGAACTCCACCCCACTAGGGAAAGAGAGAGACAGGCTGGGAGTATGGATCGACCTGCCAATGCCCATGTTCAGTGGAGAAGCAATTACGGAAGCCAGACCTCCCACCTTCTGAACCCCATAATGACCCTGGGTCCACACTCCCAGAGAGATAAAGAATAGGAAAGCTATCAGGGGAGGGGATGGGATACAGAGTTCTGGTGGTGGGAACTGTGTGGAGTTGTAGTTCTCTTATCCTATGGTTTTTTTCAGTGTTTCCTTTTTATAAATAAAAAAAGGATGTCCACAAAACTACTCTAGCAGGTGATTTCACAAATGGCGTAGAGCAAATACAGCCATGGGACCCACAGGAAACTGTCACTCTGGTTCTTACCAGAAGCATCACATGATGGTATGTTGCAGTACTCCCACCTCACAGAAGGATCAGTTGTGTAGCACCAAGGAGCACTAGATCCATCAGGATTGCGGCAGTAGTTTCTGACCAGGGCTCTGAAAAATGAAGTGATCCTTATTCGCGTGTCCACATAAGTCAAGTCCTACTTTATGATGAATGACACAGTCAATATAATGAATGATGGTGAGCCTGTCATATCTTCATGTGTTGACATATTGGTTCGTGATGACACTAAATTCTGACCTGTTCAATATTAGACAATGATGCAAAATGCAGTCTGTTGAATCTTAGTGACAAAGAACGGGGTTCCATGAGTATTAACAGAATAGCACCATAGGGGCTGCTCTTGGATACGTTTTGAAATGCATCACTGAGGCTAGAGATACAGGATAATCTATCTGCTTTCTGTGTGTTGGATTCTGCACATTTGGTTGTAAACACAACTCTACAAAAATGAATAGTATCTAACTGTCAGTGCTTCAGCATACTCACTGCTAAGCTTTCTAGTCACAGAAGTATATGCTCTACTCCTAGAATAACTATCAACCCCAACTATTGAACCTAAGTGTGAATTTAATGAGAACTTGACCAAATTAGTGACTGGGTTATGCCAATGACCAGAGTGACTTAAGAGATCTAATGTAGGGAGTCAAGTGGGCCAGTCTAAAATGTTCAGATGAAGATAGTGCAGCTGATTGGAAACCCCAATGGTTATCCCAGTTTTAACAAGTGCACTGATGTTTCTCTCATATAAGAACTGACTGAATTTGTCCTAAAGAACAGGAATGTCTTTTGGGGGGCCGGGCAGTAGCACAGCAGGTAACACACATGGCACGAACCACAAGGACAGGTGCAAGGATCCCAGTTTGAGCAGCTCCTCACCTGCAGGAGGTCGCCTCACAAGCAGTGAAACAGGTCTTCAGGTGTCTATCTTTCTCTCCCCCTCTCAGTCTTCCTCTCCTCTCTCGCTTTCTCTCTATCCTATCTCACAACAACAGTAACAACAAGGGCAACAAAATGGGAAAAATAGCCTCCAGGATCAATGGATTCATAATGCAGGCACAGAGCCCCAGCAATAACCTTAGAGGTAAAAGGAAAAAAAAAAAAAAAGGAATGTCTTTTTCCCCATGATACCCAAGAGGAAGTACAAGTTAATTGGATTTTCCATACATTCACTTTAGAGGAAGAGTGAGAACCATGGGTACTTACTTGGAAAGATGCTTCTTTGGACTATAACTATGGTTGTGAGGGTTTTGTTCACTCCAGTTCTGACAGGTAAGCCTAGATGCTGTCATGGAAATATTACCTCGATAATTTTCTCCTTTTCCCTCTAGACACAGATGTGCTGAGTGAGTTTGGTGATCTGGTGAGTTTGCTACTTGAATGAAAAAAGAAAGCACAACTCAAACTTTGTGAAAGACAGAAAGTAAAGATGTCCTAGAGGAGGCATGGATGTGGGAACATTGGTCTGACAACTCTATTATAATTTTTAAGGTCTGGGTACATAAAAACTGTTGAAATTCTCCAGAAGTTGACTTTCTTGGATAGGAATCTCCAACAGCATCCCTTAGAAAGTCCTCTAGGTCACTTCCACCAGGAAAATCCTCATAAGCCCTCTTGTGGGCCTCTCTAGGATCTTACCATTTCTATAGAGCAGCAAAGGTAGGGACTGCCCCACTCTCTGAAGGGAGGCTGAGTCAGCCTACTCTGCCACTCAAGGAAGATGGGTGCAACCTAGAATGTTCCCAGCTGTGACCATGGACTGAGAGCTCAGACTGACAGGGACTCAGAGGTCACACAGGCTTCTGTGCTTAATAGAAATAGACATGGGCCCTAGGTCAAATCAATGGGATAAATAGTTAATAATTTTCTCATGTTTGGAAACTACTCTCTTCCGTAATCCAGCTTTCCAGTCCTATTCTCAGTCCTGACACCATCTTCCCAAGCAGAACTTTTCATCCACCTGCATGTTAGCTATCAGGCTCAAGCAAAAATTACTAAAGTCATGGGCCCCTAGGAACATACCTAAAATAGACTTACTAGTTTTTTCCCCACCCCTAACTTCATCTGCTCTATTCCAATATTTGGGTTCCTGGTTATTAAACAATTTTTCCTGCTTTATATCTTCCTGCCTTTCAGCCACCAAGTTTCAGATGCTACTAGGATTCTATCTTGACTTCCCTGGGCAGATGACCTCACTAATGTATCCTGAAGTCTCACCTCTCCAGAGCCCTACCCCAGTAGGGAAAGATAGAAACAGGCTGGGAGTATGGATCCACATGCCATCACCCATGACCAGTGGAGAAGCAGTTACAGAAGCCAGAACTCCCACTTTCTGCACCCTATTAAGAATTTTGGTCCATACTCCCAGAGTTATAAAGAATAGGGAAATTTCTAATGGAGGGGGTGGGACAGAGAACTCTGGTGGTAGGAATTGTATGGAATTGTACCCCTATTATCTTACAATCTTGTTAATAATTGTAGGACAATGTGAAAGCTTGGTAGAGCTTAGGGGAACTCTCTCATCCTTGGATGGAGGTCTGGAAAGACACCCCTCTTGTTGGCCTCTCCCGTATAGGGATGAGCTAAGAGGGAAAAGTCTTCCATGACTCAGTTTCCTCTTGTTAGTCTCTCAAGCTCCCAGAATGCCTACTGCCTCTCACACTTAGTTCCCCTGCTAGCAGGCCAAAGGCCTGCTTGAGGGTTCACTCATAGTTCAGTATAGTCATTCAAAGTACACACATCCATTATAACTTCATCTTTTGATCATATAGGAGAACCCACTCTATCATACACCCCTGCCAGTACCCAGCAGTGAGACCCCATATTCTATATCCTTGTACCCTTTGATATATTTACATCAAACTTTGTTTTTTCTTCTTCTCTACCTCACCTTACTGGTTTAACCCCTATGCTTTTCTCAAATACCTGTGGATAATTAACTTGCCTGCATCATAGAAACTAGTTGCCTTGACCTTTATATATCTCATCAATTCTTGTCATACCAACTCCCTACCATGAAGGCAAGCTGACCTTTAAGAAACCTGTAATTTCTGACATATGTGAAAAATGTTCTTTGTTTAACTCAGTATAAAGTTCTGTACCCATCTCCAAATAAACGAATGTTCGTATCAGAATATCCCCCAATGCCTCTTTCTATTTCACACAGTCACTAGAACTGGTGATGAAGGGTGGGAGGCTTATCCCTCCCCCCGGTTGGAGCCACTCCACATGAGCGCCAGCAAATAATTATTCAACCACTAATAAAAACTTATAACATAAAATGAAATAAAGTCATCCAAGAAACTTCTGTCTATTCCATGTTACTCTCCTTGTTCTGAGAGGGCAAATGTCAACTTATTTTATCCCAAAGGTCTATCATCCTCACATGTATCTATAATCTGTCTTCCTTTTTTGAGAAATAAATTCTTCATTGAGTAAATGTGACTGAATGACCCCCATTACTCCATTCCTTAAAGGCAAACAACAGTCACTTCCTCAAAAATACAGCATAATGCCCATGGATAAAAATGTGAAACCAAGGTCACAAAACAAGAAAGTAAGTTCATAAACTTCATACTGCTCACCTTATTTCCTATTTTACAATAAAAGAAAAACTTGAATATCTTTCTTTTCTCAGCATTAGAGAGTGAAAATTAATTCTTATATGCAATAAACTCATTTTTAATCAAACAAATTAGGCCACACAGGGGAAGTAATAATTCAAGTTGATGAGCATGTCAAAAGTTGTCTTGACTCCAAATTCAGTTCTGTTACATTACATTCCCTTCAATCTGATCAATTAGACATGTAAAGAGGAGAAAGAGAAGGATAAAGAGGAGAAAAAGAGGATAGGAGAAGTTGCATATAGAAAAAAAAGTGATGTACTCACCTCTCTTTTCATAAAACATGACATCACTCATATTGACCACCTGGGCAGTCCTGCTGTTTTCAGTCATGAGAACACATTGTTGTTTTGCACTATGATAGTGAAATGACCTGCAGGGGAGGAAAAGGAGAAAACACTACATAAGTTTTCCTTCCTCTGAGGAAAGCACAATTGTCCTTTAAAGAAGAGACTAGACTGATTGTAGCTAATTCGTTGGACTAATTGTTGGATCAAGGAGAGAAGAATTGGGGGAAAGTAATAGGGGGTAGGATCTACTTAACAGGTCAGTGTCAGTGTCAGTGCCTGCTTCTTCAGACCACAGCAACACATGGAAAACACACATGGGAACAGGTTTCCAACAGAAGAGATAGAAAGTCAGCATCCTGCAACGAGTACCACCTCAGCAGGCTTCACTTCAAACTGTGGCCAGAAACATCAGGTGTTTAATGCCAACCCTACAGCCTCATTACTCGGTTGAGGCCTTTCCTTTCATAGAATTTTCTAATTCCATTCCAGGTGGTTCACTTCCTAACAAAGTCCCAAAACCTAGATAGAGACCAGGTCCCATGAGATAGGGCATATGTTCACATGTATCCATAAATTAGGGCCAAATATATACCTGAAAGCAAAAGTACACAATAGTCTGCAGTGAGTCAGTATAAAGTTCCTAAAGAAATAGTGTCTACTTAGACTTAGATACCCTCCTCACCGACTTCCTATTACAGTTCTCTCACTCACTCCAAAGTTAACCTTATCAAATCAAGGACTGCAAAAGTTGAATAAGGGCAAGAGACTGGCATACTTTAATGATGACTCTTTAGTCACTATCAGGCCACCCCATCAACTGGGGCACTATTCGGGGAGTCCTGAGATTCCCAAACAGACATGATGGGCCTAGACCTCAAATAAATACCTCTCGCCTTGTTACTGGTCATCTCTATCAAGAACAACAAAATAGACCCCTTTGTGGTCCCCCCACAGGGCCTTGCACTCAACTAGGATCAACAATGGTAGAGAATGTTCCATCCTCCGAAGGGAGGATGGACAGCATATTCTATCTTCCGCCTGAGGAAGATGGGTCAATATTGGGGCAGCATGGAACGTTCCTACTCATGACCACAGAATGTGAGCTCAGATCTACAGGGATGCAGTGGTCATATAGGCTCCTAAGCTGGATATGAGCCCCAGGTCAAATCAAATCGATGGGGTTTACAGTCAACAATATTTATACCCCTTTCCCATATTAGGGAGCTACTCTCTTCCCTGTTGTTCCTTTTCCAGCCATGACATCATCTCCCCAGACAATAACTTGGATCTACCAGATTAAATTTATCAGATTTCAGGCTCAGGGGAAGAAAACCTAGTATAGCCACAGGCCCTTTGAAATATAACTAAAATAGGCCTACTAACTATCTACAAAATGGAGGATCCCCCCCCCCAACGCTTCATCTGCACTAGTCCAGCCTTGAAGTTCATGATTGAATAACAATTTGTTTGGCTTTGTATGCTAACTCTCTTTTAAGCCACCAGGTTCCAGGTGCTAGCAGGATGCCAACCAGACTTCCCTGGACAGATGACCCCACCAATGTGTCCTGGAGCTCCAAATCCCCAGAGCCCCACTAGGGAAAGAGAGAGGCAGGCTGGGAGTATGGACCAACCTGTCAATGACCATGTTCAGTGGGGAAGCAATTACAGAAGACAGTCCTTCAACCTTCTGCATCCCACAATGACCCTGGGCCCATACTCCCAGAGGGTTAAAGAATAGGAAAGCTATCAGGGGAGAGGATGGAATACGGAGTTCTGGTGGTGGGAATTGTGTGGAGTTGTATCTCTCTTATCCTATGGTTTTGTCAATGTTTCCTTTTTATAAGAAAAAAAAAAGTCAGCATCCAGGATGCAGGGTGCAGGAAAGATGGTTTCTCCCAAGAAGATACAATCCCTGCCTTGTGGCAAAAATAAATAAATGCATAATAAATAAATAACACACAGAGGAGACCTATAACGTATAGGACTCTGGTATGGTGGGATCAGGCAGGCTGTGCTAAGAGTTCGACACCACAGTCCTCTTCCTAGAACTCTGTAACAATGTAAAATGGGGGTGTAAGGACTGTGTGTGTAAACAGAGAGAAGAAACTGCAGGAAGATTACTCATAGATGCTTTCCAGAGCTTGATGCTCTTGAAGAGAAAACACCATGAAATTCAGTTTCCACCCCACCCCCAGACTGCTGGTTGTTTCTCTACAGCAGACACATATATCACTAACATGCCAAGGGTTTTTTTAAGATAATAAATGATAGATAGATAGATAGATAGATAGATAGATAGATAGGAGGTGCATGACACTAGATACATAATAAATCAATCACAGATAGACCAGAGCACTGAAGTCCTCTTCAATGCAGTGGGGACATGGCTTGAACCTGAGTGCACATGTGATGCAGTGCTCAGTCTAAGTGAGTTATGTTCCAACCATAGCCAAGTAGTTTCCTGGGTATTTAGAACATCAGATTACATTTATATAAAAAATGGTCACAATGACCAATGCCAACTATTGAGTCTACCTTTTTTTTTTGCCTCCAGGGTTATTGCTGGGGTTCAGTGCCACACCATGAACCCACTGCTCCTGGAGGCCATTTTTTCTCCTTTTTGTTGTCCTTGTTATTGTAGCCTTGCCATGGTTATTATTGTCATTGATGTTGTTCATTGTTGAATAGGACAGAGAGAAATGGAGAGAGATGGGGAAGACAGAGACGGGGAGAGAAAGACAGACACCTGTAGACCTGCTTCACTGCCTGTGAAGTGAGCCCCCCTGCAGGTGGGGAGCTGGGGGCTAGAACCAGGATCCTTATGCTGGTCCTTGTGTTTTGTGCCATGTGCGCTTAACCTGCTGCGCTACCACCCAGTGACCCCCTGAGTCTACTTTTTAAAATAATCTTTCTTTCAAAAAAAAAACCTTTATTTTACTATTATTGGTTGAACACTAATTTACAAAATTATAAAATTTCGCTCTCCGAAGGAAGTCTGCATCATCCTACTCTGTTGCTTGAGAAAGACTGGCTCTGAAGTGAGTGCCTCCCAGAATGTTCCCAGCTGTGACCACAGTCTTAGAGCCCTGTCTGACAAGGGACTCGGAAGTCGTACAGGCTCCAGTGTGAGATATGAATAAATATGGGCCTGGGGTTAAATCGGTGTAGTAAATAGTTCATTGCATTTATATATTTTCTTCAAGTTTGTGAGTTACTCTCTGCCCTGATCCTGCTTCCTAGTTCTATTTTCTACTCTGACACCATCTTCCCAGACAATATTGTTTAGCTATCAAACTTGTTAGCTACCAAACTCAAGCAAGGATTACTAAGACAAAGGCTTCTAGGAACATACCTAAAATAGACTTCCTGGCTTCCTCCCGAAGTCCCTACTTTCATCTGCTCTATTTCTACTTTATGGTTCCTAGTTATTAACATTTTGTCCTAGTTTTCATCTTACTGCCTTTTAACCAACAAATTGCAGATGCTACCATGATGCTACCCTGACTTCCTTGGGCAGATGACCTTCCCAATGCTTCCTAGAACCTCGCCTACTCAGAGCCTTGTCCCACTAAGAACAGATTGCGGGTATGGATCCACCAGCTAATACCCACCCATTCATGTCCAGCAGAGAAGCAACTACAGAAGCCAGACTTTCCACCTTCTGCACTCCAAAAAAAAAAAAAAAAAAAAAAAAAAAACTGTTGCATACTCCCAAAGGGGTCAGTGATAGGGGAAGTAAACTGGAAGGGTCTGCACTACCATTCCACTAGGACCTGAAGCATTTGTCACCGCGAAGCTTATTTTTATAGCATCACTGAAAAGGAAGCAAATCTGGGAAACACCAGAGAAAGCCAGGCGCTGTTTCTCTTATCTGAGAGACAAGAGGAAAAGGGAAGGACAGCAAGAAGTAGTAACAGGTGTGAGGGTGACTTAGAAAGGAAGTTAAGCTTCTTCCCACATGAAGACCCCTAATTTCATCTACTCTGTGCCTGTCTTTGGGTTCTTACTCATGAAACTATTTGTCTTTCTTTATATCTTCCCGCCTTTCAGCCACCAAGTTGTAGATGCTGCCATGATACCAGTCTGACTTCCCTGGGCAGACGTCCTCACCAACGTGTCCTGAAACCTCCCCTCCCCAGAGCCCTGCCCCACTAGGGACAGACAGAGACAGGCTGGGAGGATGGATGCCCCTGCCAACGCCCAAGTGCAGTGCAGAAGCAATTACAGAAGCCAGAACTCCCACCTTCTGCACCCAAAAAAGAATTTTGGTCCATATTCTCAGAGAGATAAAGAGTAAGGAAGCTTCCAATGGATGGAGGGGAATACAGAACTCTGGTGGTGGGAAGTTTGTGTCCCTGTTACCTTACAATCTTGTTCATCATTATTAAATCACTAATAAAAAATTCAAAAAAAGAAAAGAAGCAGAGGCAGGGCCATTGAAAAAAATGGAGAAAATTAGATCGATAATAGATAGAAAGACAGAGAGAGACAGACAGACAGACAGGTAGACAGTTTAGAATCAGCCCGTATCAGTGACTTGGGAAAACCACTGCAGTTTCCAGCGGAGGGGATGGAGACACAGAACTCTGGTGGTGGGAATCATAGAATCAATTATACCCTATTTGTTAATAGATATTAAATCACTAATAAAAATTAAATTAAATTAAATTAAATTTTAAAAAGAAGAGAGAGGCTTTGCAGGCACTTGCTAATATGGTTCTGGACACGCTAGCTCGAGGGACGGTACCTGCAGCTTAGTTCTGTCTCCTCCTCACACTTGGTGGCACACTCGTCCGCACTGTCCGTGTCGATCTGCTTTGAGGAGCTGCCGGACAAGGAGACCTCCTGCATGGCCACATAGTCGTCAAGGGAGTGTCCGTGACCTAAACCGGGAAGGTCGAACACGACAGCTGGTTAACCCAGTCACCTTGTTTAACCGTCACAACTGGTTTAACCTGGTTCCTTTGAGCCACCAAAGTAGCTTGCTGCTCCTTTGACGGAGGGGGCTGTGGAGGCTAGACGTAGTGTTGATCTGGAACGCAGTTAGTTCCACTGACAGAGATGCGCACACTGAACGGTCTCCGGGACTGACAGAGGTTCCTAGGTGGCTTGTCGACGGGAGCCTTGCACAGCTTCCGCGCTCACAGCACAAATGGGCCTTAAGCGAGCACATGCGAGATGAGCCCACTGCCAACTGTCAGTCACCTCATGACACAACTTTCATGTTGTCAGCTGTGTTGTCAGAACTGATTTCGATTTATCCTGCCCAGGTACAAACAGAAGTGGATGCATCATTTCATTTTTCTTTTCTTTTCTTTTCTTTCTTTCTTTCTTTCTTTCTTTCTTTCTTTCTTTCTTTCTTTCTTTTTTGCCTTGAGGGTTATTGCTGGGGCTGGGTACCAGCACTACAATAGACTGCTCCTGGTGACCATTTTTTTCCATATATATATATTTTTTTGATAGGACAGAGAGAAACTGAGAAGAGGAGGGGGAGACAGAGCGGCAGAGAAAGAGAGACACTTGCAGACCTGCTTCACCTCCTGTAAAGCAACTCCCCTGCAGGTGGGAAGCCGGGGGCTCGAACCAGGATCCTTACGTTGGGTCCTTGCGCTTCATACTGTGTGTGCTTAACCCAGTGCATCACCGCCTGACAACCCCATCATTTGATTTTTCAACAGTAGAAAATCTGGTTGTAACAATGTCCTTTTTATGGGTGGAAGATATTCTCTGAATGGGATTTCACCTCCAGATGCAAAAATTTCGGTGAGCTGGTGGTGTCTCGAACAAAGACAGCTGGAGAAAGTTCTCAATTACACGGGTTTTTAGCTACTTGACATAGCACTGTGATTTGTTACTAAAAACAAAGAGGACAAACTTGATGATGATATTTCTGAGGCATTATTCTGGCATCTTGAAACAATTGCCAGGCTCCATCAGTGGAGCACCCAGTTAAGCACACAGAGTACTAAGTGCAAGCTGAGGTCAAGAACAAACACCTCATCACAGACCCCTGCAAGCGTCCACCCAGCTTTGACCTAGCACGTTATGATTGGGCCCTCCTCAATCGCTATCAAACAGGCCATGGCCAGTGCGCCGCTATGTTCCATCGCTGGGGAGCCAGAGACGACCTGAACTGCCCTTGCGGCTCCAGACAGACTATGACCCACATAGTCAACGACTGCCACCTCTCCAGATTCAAAGGAGGTCTCGAAACTTGACATCAGGCTCCACCTGATGCTGTTGACTGGCTGCGGAAGAAGGGCAAATGCTAGAAGAAGAAGAAGACCTCAGTGCAAGGACTATGCAAGGATCAGGGTTTGAGCCCCAGCTCCCACCTGCTGGAGTGGGGATAGGAGGTCACTTCACAAGCAGTGAAGTGGGTCTGCAGGTGTCTGTCTTTCTCTCTCCCTCTCTCTCTCCTCCCCTCAATGTCTGTCTGTCCTATGCAACAAAAATGGAGAAGAAAAAGAAGGCCTCAAACAGCAGTGGGCTTGAAGTGCAGGCACTGAGCCCCAGCAATAGCCTTGGAGGCAAAAGGAAAAAAAACATTCTGCCCTCACCTAGCTTTCTATTCTAACCTAGCCCTAGTCTCAACCCTGACACCATCTTTCCAGACAAAACTTTAAGTCCACCTGCATGCTAGCTATCAGGCTCAGGCAAAAATTACTAAAGTCATAGACCCCTTGGAACATTCCTAAAATAGACTTCTTAGCTTCTCTTCACACAAAGACCCCTAATCTCATCTGTTCTATTCCTGCCTTTGGGGTCCTGTTTATTAAACCATTTGTCCTGCGTTCTATCTTACCACCTTTCAGCCACCAACTTGGTCCTACAATGAATCTACCTCTTCCTGTGGCCATTTTTTTTCTTTTTTTTTCCCCCTTCTTTCTATTTTATTTGATAGGACAGAGAGAAATTGACTGAGGGGGAGAGGGGAGATAGAGAGGGAGAGAAATATAGACATCTGCAGACCTGCTTCACTGTCTGTGAAGCATCCTCCCTGCGGTGGGGAGCAGGGACTGGAACCTGAGTCCGTGTGTGGAGATGTGTGTTCAGCTGATTGGGTCACCACTAGGGCCCTAGTCTTTGCATATTCTTATGCTCTGTCTTCTTTGAGATGTCTCTGAAAGAAACACATTTGAAAAAAAGAAAGAGAGAGGAAGAAAGAGAGAGAGGGGGAAGGAAGAAAGGAAGGAAGGAAGGAAAGAAGGAAAGAAGGGAGGGAGGGAGGGAAATGTTTGGACCTAAACTAAGTTGGTAGTAGAATTAGTCTTCAGACACTCATCAAGAAAAAAATGACAAATTGTAGCATTTGACAATATCTTTCTTGAAAACCATTATTTCTCTAATAAAATGTAATTTAAATATACACATATTTAGACTCACTAAATTCAAATATATAACACTCTAATCGAAAGTGTAGCTTATAAAATTTTACTGTATTCATGGCAATTCAAAAATCACAATTTAATTTGGGATCGTCTTTTGCTATATCCAAAGCAACTTATCAATTTCCCTGCCTTTCATTTTCACTGTCCATAGGGAAACCGAACTTACTTCTTAAAGAACTTTTCAGTCTCACATTTAAACTTTGACATGGGAATATCACGAGTCAAAATCTAAATTAAACAAGTTGCACACAGAAATATTGTGCATCTATTCTAATAGATCTCTAGGGTGACACTTTGATCAAATCTAACAATTTATTGAACGCTTACCTGATTTCAGAAATAAAAGCAACAGCAGAATCACTTTCCTGAGCTGCATTTTGGGCCTGGTCAGCAGTGACCAGAAAGAAATGTGTCCCAGCCCTAAAATATTCTGCTTTTATATTTAAGGGGATGCGTTCAAACTAGGCTATCAGATGTGGTTAATTATTATCCAGGGTGAATGCCACTGTCCACACAAGTGTTTAATCATTGCGTGACAAATCATCTTACAAAATGTTTGGGAGCGGGATCTGTTCTGCCGCTGAGAAGTGAGACTAGAAGTACTGGACCCTGGCTGACCCCTGCTGCCCCTCCTGTCTCTTCTTCCTCCTCTTCTGTTTGTTTACGGTTCTTCACATCTGTCCTCACCCTTTCCACATGCTGTAATTTTCTTTTTAATCTTTTCCTTTATTTTCTTTCTTTATTTGACAAAGGTAAAGAGGAGATAAGAGATAGAGAGAGATCTGCAGCCCCGCATCATAGCTGCAAAGTTTTCCCCCACAGACAGGGAATGGGGGCTTGAACCTGTATCCTTGCACATTATACAATGTGCACTCAAGCGGGTGTGCCACGGACCAGCCCCTTTCCATCCTGTGTCATTTCCTTCAGTCTTCTCTCATTCCCTTTCTTGTGGGGGAAGGAAAGAAAAAAGCACAGTAATAACTGCTGTTACTGAATGCCTTCACTTCATACTCCTTTCATGTCTCTGTCGCTATTTCCATGGCTTTCGGTGGCTACTTTCCAATAATATTTTTACTGTGAAAAATCGGGTAGAAAGGATTTTGTTTCCCTGAAGGTTGAGTTCAATTTCTATGGCAATTTCTTAATTAGTCATCCCTATGTAGAGAAAACTCAATCATGTCTTAACAAAGGAAGGATTGGATTAGGACAGAGTAGCTCCCAAACATGAGGAAAGTATATAAATCACATTAACCCGGGCCCATGTCTATTCCTATTCAGCACTGGAGTCCATGTGACCTCTGAGTCCCTGTCAGTCTGAGCTCACAGTCCAGGGTCACAGCTGGGAACGTTCTAGGCTGCACTCATTTCAGGACCCATCTTCCTGGAGCGGCAGAGTAGGCTGACCGGCCTCCCTTCAGGGAGTGGGGGAGTCCCTGCCATTGCTGCTCTACAGTGAGGGCAGGTCCTGGAGAGGCCGCAGGAGGGCTTGTGATGACGTTCCTGATGGAGATGACCAGCGATGGTGCAGAGAGGGATCTAAACCCTGACACCGTCTCCCCAGACACACCTTTTTAGCCCACCTGCATGTTAGCTGTCCGGCTCAGGAAAAATTACTAAAGCCATAGGCCCCTTGGAACAGACCTAAAATAGATTCCCTAGCTTCTTCCCGCACAAAGATCTCTAATTTTATCTGCTCCACTTATTACCTGTGGGTTTCTGTTGATTCAACAATTTATCCTGCTTTATATCTTACTGCTTTTTCAGCCACCAACTTGCAGATGCTACCATGATGCCAACCTGACTTCCTTGAGCAGATGACCTCATCACCATGTCCTGGAACCTCCCCTCTCCAGATCCCTACCCCACTAGGGAAAGACAGAAATGGGCTGGGGATATGGATCCACCTGCCAATACCCATGTCCAGTGGGGAAGCAATTTCAGAAGCCAGAACTCCCACCTTATGCTCCCCACAAAGAAATTTGGTCCAGGGAGTCAGGCACTAGCACAGCAGGTTAAGCCCATGTGACACGAAGTGCAAGGACCGAAGTAAGGATCCCGGTTCGAGCCCCTGGCTCCCCACCTGTAGGGGAGTCACTTCACAGGCGATGAAGCAGGTCTGCAGGTGTCTATATTACTATCCCCCTCTCTGTCTTCCCCTCCTCTCTCCATTTCTCTCTGTCCTATCTAACAACAACAACATCAGTAACAACAATAATAACTACAGCAATAATAAAAAAACAAGGGTAACAAAAAAAGGAAAAAATATATATATATGAAATTTGGTCCCTACTTCCAGAGGGATAAAGAATAAGGAAGCTTCCAATGAGAGGCACGGAACTCTGGTGGTGGAACTATATGGCATTGTAGCCTGTTATCTTACAGTCTTGTTCATCATTATTAAATCAGTAATAAAAATAAAATTAAAAAGGAAGGATTGAGGGGTCGAGCAGTAGCGCAGCAGGTTAAGCGCAAGTGGCGCAAAGTGTAAGGTTCGAACCCTGGCTCCCCACCTGCAGGGGAGTCACTTCACAAGCAGTGAAGCAGGTCTACAGGTGTCTATCTTTCTCTCCCCCCTCTGTCTTCCCCTCCTCTCTCCATTTCTCTCTGTCCTATCCAATAACGAGTGACATCATCAACAACAATAATGACCACAACAAGGCTACAACAACAGGGACAACAAAGGGGGGAAAATGGCCTCTTGAAACAGTGGAATCATGCATGGTGCAGGCCTTGAGCCCCAGCAATAACCCTATGTTAGTCTGCTTCTAAATTCTGCTTCCAAGCCCTTCTGCTTTGATCATCACATGAGGTTCGCTTGTATTGCTTAACGCTGTGGTCTATTTACATAATCATTGTTTTCATTGGTTTAATCCCCATTGGTTCCCGTGCTTTTTCCTTCTCCCCACCCCCTATCCTACGTACTTCCTCTTCCTGACACTTCCCCCTCAGGAGATATATATATATATAGGACAGGATTGTGATTAGAGCTAGCTAGCTTGCACTGCATTTTTCATCAATAAAGATTGAACTGCGTCCCACTCAGCTGTGAGACCCTGGTTGTCTCTCTCCTGCCCGCAAAGCTAGCCTGACAACCCTAGAGTCAAAAAAAAAAAAGGGGAAGGATTGGAGAGAGATTTCCAGTCTATGACCATGTGGGGGTTTGGGAAGAAGGGAGTACTCAGCAGAAAGTCCATGAAAGTTCCAGCCTGTCCCCCCACATGCTCATGAGCCTCTCCTATCTCGCTCTTGACCCCTAGACTGAGTGTGCTTGGCAGTAACTTGGTGACCTAGCACAAAAATGAATTTCTGGGTAGTGGTGCTACTAAACTATCCATAACGGAATGGCTTAGAGTATGGTCTTTGCTTCATAACCAGGAATTCAGTCACAGATCATGGGCAGCCTGTGTGGTTGGCACCTGAAGGTGAAGGTGCTGGTTTGGGGGCTCTGGTACCTGGAGCTTGTCTGTAAGAAACTCAGGTGTCAGTCCTGGGTGGTGGCATGCCTGGCTGAGCAAAAGGACCCAGATTCAAGCCTCGGGTCCCCACCTGTAGGAGGAAAGCTTTATGAGTGGTGAAGCTGGTCTGCGGCTGTCTCTCTCTCTCTCTCCTCTTCCTCTCTATCTTCCCCTTCCCTCTAGATTTCTGACTGTCTCTAGCCAATAAATAAATAAAGATAATAGAACAAAAATGTTTAAAGAAAACCAGGTGTCTCCCATGGTGGGTAATAGAAGTATGGCTCAGGGCCAGGTGGTGACTCAACTGGGTAAGTGCTCACATTACAGTGCATAAGGCATAAGTTCAAGTCCCTGGTCCCCACCTGCATGAGGGAAGCTTCATAAGGGGCGATGTAGGGCTGCAGGAATCACATATGCTAGAGTGATGCTCTGGTTCTAATAAATAAAAATAGGTTTGGGGGATAGCATAATGGGTACGTCAATAAATAGACTCTAATATCTGAAGCTCAAGGTGCCAGGTTCAATCCCCTTCTCTGTCATAAAACAGAGCTGAGCAGTGCCCAAGTACAAAATAATTTTTTTTTTTTAAAAAAAAAAGGTCTTTGGGGCCAGACGGTGAGGTACGCAGTTGAGTGCAACACATTACCATATGCAAGAACCTGGGTTCAAACCTCTGGTCCCTACCTGTATGTGGGGGGTGTGGGGGGCTTCACTCGTGGTAAAGTAAGTTTGCAGGTATTTCTCATTGTCTCTCCTTCTCTAACACCCCCCTTCCTTTTGATTTCTTTCTGTGTCTATCCTAAATAAATAAATGACTTTTTTTTTTTTGCCCCTAGGGTTATCGCTGGGGCCCGGTGCCTGCACTATGAATCCCCTGCTTCTGGAGGCCATTTTTTCCATTTTGTTGCCCTTGTTGTTGGTATTATTGTTATTGTTGATATTACTGTTGTTGTTGTTGGATAAGATAGAGAGAGGTGGGGAGCACCTGCAGGTGGGCAGCCAGGGGCTTGTACCGGGATCCTTATACTGGTCCTTGCACTTCACAACATGTGTGCTTGACCCGCTGGGCTCCTACCCAACCCCTGATATATATTTGCAAGTATTATTTTTAAGGCAGTGAGATAGTTCACGTCAGAATTAAGGTCAAGCTGCATTCCACTGAGAACAGCGTTGCTGCTGTGCTGTCTTGTATTTGTTCCTTTTCCGTCTCTCTCTGTCAGAGATAGTGGACTCGGAGGGATGAAGAAAGACTTGGCAGTGTCAAAGTTTAACCTGCACACACTCCCATAAGTCAGTCGCGTTTTACTCAGCTTGCTCATGTCAGCCTTTAAGTTAATTAATTCTCCACTGTTTCCACTCCCCGCCCCTCTATTCCATAGGGAGTCAGCTTGTTCTCAGGGACATTCACCAGGACAAAGCAGATGTCTGCTAACCTCCCAGCCCTGTGTGAGCACAAGAGTCACTGTGCCCAGCACCTCAGTCCTACTGTCCTCCTTCTTGCTCTCTCCCCTCACACATATATCTCTCTACATATCCTCTCTCTCCCCTTCCCTGTCCTGCTGATAATCACTGTAGTTTTCAGCAGGCATTAGAATTAGTTTTTCTGTCATTTTGTCATTTTATTTTACTTGTTTATTATTTGATAGAGACAGAGAGAAATTGAGAAGGGAGAAGACATAGAGGAAGAGAGACAGAGACACCTGCAGCCCTGCTCTACCACTCGTGAAGCTTTCCCCGGCAGGTGGGGACCAGGGTCTTGAACCTGTACAGGTCCTTGCTGCTGTAATGTGTGCGCTTAACCAGATGCACCACCACCGCCTGGCCCTCCATTTTATTTGCTTCATGTCCCACCCACCACACCCTTTTTTTATTACTGATTTAATAGAGATTCGCAGAGTTGTTGGGTCTCTGGGGAAGCAGCTCACAATTGCGCGCTCAGTGCAAGTCAGCAACCGCCCCGCCAGAGCTTCAGGCCGCCTCCCTCCTCCTCCGCCCTGAACCAGGCGCCACAATGGTCACAAACGCCAACAGCGAGGTCGTCACCGAATGTTTGCAACTGCATTGGTCTGGCCGTCTGTGCTGCACAGTATTTGTTTGATTTGCATTTAACATACGCGTGAAAGCATCTGGCAATGGTCTTTCTGATTTATTGCACAAATCATGAACACACCCAGTTGTATTTTACCCCCAAATCACTAACGGCATCATTTTAGTGGGAAGGTGAGCACGTGCCACTGAGCATGTGGTTCCACGGCATTTTCATCCTGCTGCCCATCAACAGGCATTGAGGCTGAGCCCACATCTTTTCTATACTGAAGGGAGAACTTTTAAACTACAAAAGAAAAAAGTGGCAAACCACATGATAGGGAGATTAACAGAGTCAGACAAAATATTTTGTATTTTTAAACACTTCCAAACATGATCAGGGCTAAATCGCATTGTATTCAAAAGATAGCAGTAGTCATCTCTATCAAGACAGTAGCACAACCTTATGGGAGGAAAGAAACAGATACACAATGTTTGAAACTGCATGATGCACCAACAGACCATAATCACACGAGTAATTGAGAAGGGAGGAGGACATCTAGAGGAAGAGAGTCAGAGAGACACCTGCAGCCCTGCTCCACCCCTCGTGAAGCTTCCCCCACCTACCTAATCACATGCAGGTAGAATGTGAGTCAAAGTCACATTGCAAACATTGTAATATTGAAAAGGCAATAAAATAGCTCTGATTAAGCTATCTGGGGATAATAGAACATAAAACCATCCAATGAATAAAACATAGGAACTAATGTAAGGAATAGTGTTCAAACAAGACAGGTAGAAGTTGCTCATGTGGTGTTAGATTTCAGTCCATCCATTTTCATTCCATTAGTTGTAAAGGGATGTTTTCAGTGACAGGGAAAGACATCATCTAAGGAGAAAGTGATTCTTTCTTTGAGAAGGCATAGCAACACAAAGTGAGTCTGCTCCTAACTAAAAGCTCCAGAAAGTGCAAAGTCAATGCAGATTTAGATACCGGCAGAGATCAAGGTAGAAAACCAAGTCCAGGAACAAGATAAGCAACAAAGAAATCCAGGTAGGAAATAAGAAGTGCATTGCTCACCGTTTACTGACGATATGATAATATGCCTTGAGAACCCCCCCCCACCAAAGACGTCACCAAAGTACTGGAAGTAATTAATCAATCCAGTAAGGCAGCTGGATATGAACATCAATACATGCAAATCTGTGGTGTTTCTATATACAAAGAAGGAGTCATAGGAAAGGGAACAGGACTCAATACCATTTACAATCAAACTCAGAAAGATAAGGTACATTGGAGTGAATTTCATGACTGAATCTCATAATGAAGACTCTAGGACATTGTTAGAGAGAAATCGAGGGTGACACAAAGGGATGGAAGGACAGTCCTTCTCCCGGGTTGAAAGAATAAACACTATCATAATAGTCATCCTGCCAAAAGTAATCTGCACATTCAGTGCCATCCCTGTCAGAATCCCAATGGCATTCTTCATGGAAATTGAACTGACGGGATGAACTCGGGGCCTTCTGTGTGTATAATACAGCTGAACTGACGGGATGAACTCGGGGCCTTCTGTGTGTATAATACAGCTGAACTGACGGGATGAACTCGGGGCCTTCTGTGTGTATAATACAGCTGAACTGACGGGATGAACTCGGGGCCTTCTGTGTGTATAATACAGCTGAACTGACGGGATGAACTCGGGGCCTTCTGTGTGTATAATACAGCTGAACTGACGGGATGAACTCGGGGCCTTCTGTGTGTATAATACAGCTGAACTGACGGGATGAACTCGGGGCCTTCTGTGTGTATAATACAGCTGAACTGACGGGATGAACTCGGGGCCTTCTGTGTGTATAATACAGCTGAACTGACGGGATGAACTCGGGGCCTTCTGTGTGTATAATACAGCTGAACTGACGGGATGAACTCGGGGCCTTCTGTGTGTATAATACAGCTGAACTGACGGGATGAACTCGGGGCCTTCTGTGTGTATAATACAGCTGAACTGACGGGATGAACTCGGGGCCTTCTGTGCGTATAATACAGCTGAACTGACGGGATGAACTCGGGGCCTTCTGTGCGTATAATACAGCTGAACTGACGGGATGAACTCGGGGCCTTCTGTGTGTATAATACAGCTGAACTGACGGGATGAACTCGGGGCCTTCTGTGTGCATAATACAGCTGAACTGACGGGATGAACTCGGGGCCTTCTGTGTGCATAATACAGCTGAACTGACGGGATGAACTCGGGGCCTTCTGTGTGCATAATACAGCTGAACTGACGGGATGAACTCGGGGCCTTCTGTGTGCATAATACAGCTGAACTGACGGGATGAACTCGGGGCCTTCTGTGTGTATAATACAGCTGAACTGACGGGATGAACTCGGGGCCTTCTGTGCGTATAATACAGCTGAACTGACGGGATGAACTCGGGGCCTTCTGTGTGTATAATACAGCTGAACTGACGGGATGAACTCGGGGCCTTCTGTGTGTATAATACAGCTGAACTGACGGGATGAACTCGGGGCCTTCTGTGTGTATAATACAGCTGAACTGACGGGATGAACTCGGGGCCTTCTGTGCGTATAATACAGCTGAACTGACGGGATGAACTCGGGGCCTTCTGTGCGTATAATACAGCTGAACTGACGGGATGAACTCGGGGCCTTCTGTGTGTATAATACAGCTGAACTGACGGGATGAACTCGGGGCCTTCTGTGCGTATAATACAGCTGAACTGACGGGATGAACTCGGGGCCTTCTGTGTGTATAATACAGCTGAACTGACGGGATGAACTCGGGGCCTTCTGTGTGCATAATACAGCTGAACTGACGGGATGAACTCGGGGCCTTCTGTGTGCATAATACAGCTGAACTGACGGGATGAACTCGGGGCCTTCTGTGTGCATAATACAGCTGAACTGACGGGATGAACTCGGGGCCTTCTGTGTGCATAATACAGCTGAACTGACGGGATGAACTCGGGGCCTTCTGTGCGTATAATACAGCTGAACTGACGGGATGAACTCGGGGCCTTCTGTGTGTATAATACAGCTGAACTGACGGGATGAACTCGGGGCCTTCTGTGCGTATAATACAGCTGAACTGACGGGATGAACTCGGGGCCTTCTGTGCGTATAATACAGCTGAACTGACGGGATGAACTCGGGGCCTTCTGTGCGTATAATACAGCTGAACTGACGGGATGAACTCGGGGCCTTCTGTGTGTATAATACAGCTGAACTGACGGGATGAACTCGGGGCCTTCTGTGCGTATAATACAGCTGAACTGACGGGATGAACTCGGGGCCTTCTGTGTGTATAATACAGCTGAACTGACGGGATGAACTCGGGGCCTTCTGTGCGTATAATACAGCTGAACTGACGGGATGAACTCGGGGCCTTCTGTGTGTATAATACAGCTGAACTGACGGGATGAACTCGGGGCCTTCTGTGCGTATAATACAGCTGAACTGACGGGATGAACTCGGGGCCTTCTGTGTGTATAATACAGCTGAACTGACGGGATGAACTCGGGGCCTTCTGTGTGCATAATACAGCTGAACTGACGGGATGAACTCGGGGCCTTCTGTGCGTATAATACAGCTGAACTGACGGGATGAACTCGGGGCCTTCTGTGTGTATAATACAGCTGAACTGACGGGATGAACTCGGGGCCTTCTGTGCGTATAATACAGCTGAACTGACGGGATGAACTCGGGGCCTTCTGTGCGTATAATACAGCTGAACTGACGGGATGAACTCGGGGCCTTCTGTGTGTATAATACAGCTGAACTGACGGGATGAACTCGGGGCCTTCTGTGCGTATAATACAGCTGAACTGACGGGATGAACTCGGGGCCTTCTGTGCGTATAATACAGCTGAACTGACGGGATGAACTCGGGGCCTTCTGTGTGCATAATACAGCTGAACTGACGGGATGAACTCGGGGCCTTCTGTGTGCATAATACAGCTGAACTGACGGGATGAACTCGGGGCCTTCTGTGTGTATAATACAGCTGAACTGACGGGATGAACTCGGGGCCTTCTGTGTGTATAATACAGCTGAACTGACGGGATGAACTCGGGGCCTTCTGTGCGTATAATACAGCTGAACTGACGGGATGAACTCGGGGCCTTCTGTGTGTATAATACAGCTGAACTGACGGGATGAACTCGGGGCCTTCTGTGTGTATAATACAGCTGAACTGACGGGATGAACTCGGGGCCTTCTGTGCGTATAATACAGCTGAACTGACGGGATGAACTCGGGGCCTTCTGTGCGTATAATACAGCTGAACTGACGGGATGAACTCGGGGCCTTCTGTGCGTATAATACAGCTGAACTGACGGGATGAACTCGGGGCCTTCTGTGTGTATAATACAGCTGAACTGACGGGATGAACTCGGGGCCTTCTGTGCGTATAATACAGCTGAACTGACCCTTGGGCACATTATTATTTCTTTTTCTCTTTTTCTTTTTCCCCTTTCAGCAGCCTCCGCAGTCCTCTCTGATGCAGGCATGTCCAGTGTTACCTGCCCAGAGGCACTGAAGCCAGAGAGGACCTGGATCACAGTAGGTCTCCGAATATTGCTGGAGAACACCTGACTTCCTGGCGGACCTTGAATTCTAATGCCTGTTATGTCTCTGCTGCACTATTTTTCTTAATTACTGACAGGATCGACCTTCCCGTGGTGCATCCCGTGAGTCCCCATTCATTGGGGAAACTGACGATCCTTCCTAGCCGACTGAATCCACATGGATCCCAGTCACTTTCAAAGCCAGCAACAAGCAGCTCAACCTGACGCTGTTGACTGGCTACGGAAGAAGGGCAAACGCTAGAAGAAGACTGACAGCTCTGACTCATACCAGGCATGTCAGAACTTCTTTGTGATCTCTGTAGTTCTGTCTCCGGCCCCCAGGGGGTGTTTTGGCTGCACCAGAGGAGACACAGACAGTGGTCAACAGGCCTCCAGGCTGACATGATGCCTGCCTTATCTGATGGCCCTCAACTAGGCCTCCATCCTTGGGGTGAGCCCAGGATTACCAGAGTAAACATAAAGTGTGATATGCTCACCGTGTTTGGAGATGACAAGTCTGATATAGAGAGACATACGGTGAAGCAGGTCTGCAGGTGTCTGTCTTTCTCTCCCCATCTCTGTCTTCCCCTCCTCTCTTGATTGCTCTCCATCCTATCCAACAAGTAGTGAAGCAGGTCTGCAGGTGTCTTTCTCTCCCCATCTCTGTCTTCCCCTCCTGTCTTGATTGCTCTCTGTCCTATCCAACAACAACATCAATAACAACGATAATAAAAACAGCAACAATAAGAGCAACAAAAGGGGAAAAACCACCTCCAAGAGCAGTGGAGTCTTGTGCAGGCACTGAACCCCAGCAATAACCCTGGAGGGAAAAAAAGACTTTGTGGAAACTCCAGTGATTATCCCTGGGAAGATAGGGGGAGAACCTGAGGGTGGAGGGGGCACAGAAGTGTGGTGGTGCTTTCACTGTGCAACTCTGCCCATGTGATCTTATAAGCTTGTAAATTCCTAAGTCACTATTAAAATAAATTTTAAAATAATAAACAATTTTTAAAAACTTTAAAGGCAGGGCCTGGTGGTGGTGCACCTGGTTAAGTACACACATTCACCATGCACAAGGACTTTGTTCAAGCCCCTGGTCCCCACTCTCCCTTCCTCCCTCTCTCTACCTCCCCTTTCCCTCTTGATTACCCTGTCTATGTCAAATAAAATAAAGTGAGTAAAATCTGAGCAAAAAAAAAAAAACCCTAATAAAGAATTGCACCGTAGCTGGTGATCTGTCTCCCATCCATGATTCATCTATCTATGCTCTGTTTTCTGGGAGATGTCTTGATAGAAACTTATCTGGCCCTAGGTTCTTGGTGGTACTGACCTGCAGGCACTTATCATGGAATGGCGAGAACTTGTGTCCATATAATAACTGTCTTGTAAATCAATCATTTCCTAATAAAAAAGAATTAAAATATATTTATAGACACTAAGTAAAATTATATAAGGCTCTAATTTAATTATTTTTATTGCCACCAGGCTTGCTGCCTGCATGCTGAATCCACTTCTCTGCTGTCATTTTTCCTTCACTCTTTTCCCTCTCTCTCTTTTTTTTAGATGTGACAGAGAGAAACTGGGAGGGGGTGGAGGTAGACAGGGAAAGACAAGAAGAGACACCTGCAGACCTGCTTCACCAATCATGAAGCTTCCTGAGGGGGGACGTCATGAGTGGTGAAGGGAGGCTCTCTTTCTCTCCCCTATCTCCTCCCTCGCTCTTCATCTCTCTATCTAAAATAAACAATATAGTTTTCCCCCTGAAGGTAGGGAGGTAGGATTTGAACCCTAGTTCTTGTGCTCTGTAATATGTGCAATCAGCCAGACCTTGCAATCATCTCTTTATATACCAGAGCAATCTGCCAACTTCTCTGCCTGTCACGTGCAGTTTCCACAGGAAAATCACACTGATTTCTTAAAGAATAGTTTAAGGTTTTGAAATGATAATATCATGAATCAAAATCTGAATTAAACAAGTTGCATGTAGAGTGTGGTAAAATGTGTAAGGGGGTCAAACCCATTAAATGGGAAAAGGAGAGTCTCTTCACCAAATAGTGTTGGGGAAATTGGGTTGAGATAAGCAAAAGAATGAAACTGATCCACTCCATTGCACCACACACAAATGAAGCAAGGACTTGGACATTAGACCAAAAACTATCAAATACTTAGGGGGAAATATTGGCAGAACTCTTTTCCATCTAAATTGTATAGGCATTTTCAGTGACACAAATCCAACTGCAAGGAAGATGAAAACAAAAGTAGACTACTTGGACTACATCAGATTGAAAAGCTTCGATACAGCAAGAGACCACCACCCAAGGAAACCCCTTCCCGAATGGAAGAACTTTACGTGCCACATATCAGACAAAAAGCTAGTAACCAAAATATATAAATATCTCACAACAACAACAACAAACAAATGACCCCACCCAAAACTGGGGAGAAGATAGGGAAAGAATATGGTGATCCACTTCACACATGTACCAATAACTCTATTTACTGTAGACCATTCATCTCCCAATAAAAAGAGAAAGATAGAACTAATAAAAATGTGTAGTACACAGCTATTTTTATGGATTTTTAGAACAAAATTTTGATCAAATTTAACAATATCTTTAGAAGCAATAGCAGATTCACTTCTTTGGGCTGCATTCTGGGCCCGAACAGCAGTGATCAGCATGTCCCAACCCTAAAAATATTCTTTTTTTGAAATAGTTAAGGAAATTCATTCAAACTAGATGATCAGGTATAGTTAATTATTGTTTCAGGGGTCAATGCCACTGTACAGCTGACTATTCAAACATTTCCTGAGAAAAGATCTTACAAAATGTGTGAGAGAAGAATCAGCTTTGCTGAGAAGCGGCACAGGCGCTCCTGGCCCTTGGCTGACTCCTCCACCCCTTCTTTCTCTTCCTCTCATTCTTCCATCCTTTTTTCTCTTTCTTCTTTCTCGTCTCCTCTTCCTCCCTCCTCCTCCTCCTCTCCTCTTCCTCATCATTTTATTTTCTTCTACTTTTAACCAGTCCTCATCATTTTATTTTCTTCTACTTTTAACCAGTCCTCATCATTTTATTTTCTTCTACTTTTAATCAGTCCTCATCATTTTCAGACTGTGTAATTTCCTTTACTCTTTTTTCACTCCCTATCTTGTGAGTAAAAAAATAAAAGAAAAAGAAAAAAATCACAGTAACAATTACCATTGCCCAAGACTTCCTCTCCACACTCCTTTGCTGGCTCTGTCACAGCGACTATAGCCTTGGCTTCCTCTGCTACCTTACTTTGCAAAGTCAGCTAAGAGGGATTCCTCACCACCACTAGGCTGAGTTCAGTTGCTATGACAATATGTTTTTCAATCATGCCTATGCAAAGAAGCCTCAATGATGTCCAAATAAGGAAAGTTGGAAAAAAAATTTTCAAGTTGATGTCCCTGGGAGTGAGGATGAAACTTAGAAAGGGCTGGAGGTAGAGGCCATGAAGATTCTCAGCTGTTCCCCAGGTATTACTGTCTTATGACCTTCTCCCAGCTGGCCAGTGATTCCTACGCCTCAGTATGTATTTTTAAAAATTTTTTATTAGTGATCTAACAATGATTAATAAGACTGTAAGAAAACAAGGCTACAGTTCCACACAGTTCCCATCACCAGAGTTCTGTGTCCCATCCCCTCCATCAGAAGCTTCCTTATTCGTTATCCCTCTGGGAGTATGGACCCAGGATCATTATGGGGGAGAGGGTCAGGCAGTGGTGCAGTAGGTTAAGTGCACATGGGCCGAAGCACAAGGACTGGCATCAGGATCCCTGTTCGAGCCCCCCAGCTCCCCACCTACGGGGGAGGGGGTCACCTCACAAGCAGGTCTGCAGGTGTCCATCTTTCTCTCCCCCTCTCTGTCTTCCCCTCCTCTCTTGATTTCTGTCTTTCCTATCCAACAACGACAGTAATAACAACAATAATAAAGAAAAGCAACAAAGGTGAAAAATGGCCTCCAAGAGCAGTGGGTCTGTAGTGCAGAATCATGTTTTCCACATTTCTTGCAGAAGGTTTTTTGAGGTTTTAGGTTCATTGGCCATCTTTGCAGTAGCCTTGTCTACACAGTGAAAATAGGAAACTGATAAGAAGAGAAAGCAACCCACCTACCCAACAGGCGAAAAGAAAAAAAGGAAGAAGAGAAAGGGCAAGTGATCCAGTTCCAGGCTTTGGGATTCTAATTTCAAGATGAAAATGTTTCAGGAGAAAGATTACTTGTGTAAAAGTAAAGATTTGTAGCCTAAGGAAAAAAAAAAAAAGATGCAGGGATGATTGTTGTAAAAAAAAAAATGTAGCACCACGCTTAACTTGAAAGACAGACATTTGCTGTATAGCCTAGACTATTTCAACTCTCCCAGATGTATTAAAATTTTCCCAATAAAATATTTTGAAAAAAAAAAAGTCATCTTGCCTCTCACCGTTCTTCTGTACAGACTTAGAAATCCCCCCCTTTTCCTGTGGTGAAACTTAACCTGTTCTGACACCTGTCATACTAGGGAGCTGGCGGGTTTTCACCTGTGTTCCTGGCTTTGGGTTCCTTGGCTGGTGATTTCCTCTCAGTCTAAGGTACCTCCCTTCATACCCAGATTCTCACCAGTGTTGGCTGTGAGTGGAACGTGAGAACACAGTCAACGGTATTCTCTCGCTCTCTCTCTCCCTCCCTCCCAGGAAGATAGCACAGCACAGCAGTTGTAAATAGGACTTGTTTGTAAGAAGACTGAATTCAGTTCCCTGAACCACCAATACGCAGAGCTAAGTTGGGTTCTGGTCCAAAAAAAATAATAACAGGAGAAGAAGAAAGTGCAGACCATCTACAGAATGGGGGCAAGCTGTCTCAAAGTATGTATCTGGTGAAGGACAGGTATCCAAACCATACAGGATAGTCTCACAGCAAGTAATATCACGGCAAAGTCTCAAAGACTTTGCTCTATGCACTCCTGTCCTAGCCTCATCTTGGATGTCCTGGATCAAGACCCACTCCCTGTGGCCTCTTTTTAGCTTCATCACCTCTGGACAGAGCCTCCCCAGGGCAGTCACACTGGGATGGACTGGGCTTTGGGACAACAACATGAATGTGAATGGTGAAAAATTACTGGGGCCAGAAACACAGGAGACCTAAAAGAATGCTCAGACTAAGGAGTTCTGAGTCTTTCTTGAGAATCTGGAGGTGTCTTTTCACTGACCCACACCATCATAAAAGTGAGAGCAAACCCTAGGTTTGGAGGGTCTTGGGATCATCAGAACAGCTCTGGGAAGACCCCAAGAATGGTGGAGCAGTGCTTTGGTGTCTCCCTTCCTCTCCTCTCTCTTTCTCAAGAAAAAAAAAAAACACTGGTAAATTGACCTGAAGAATCCATTTGACAATACCATCTATGTGCAAGACCAGGGGATCACTCTGTTCTGCCATATTTCTCTTTAAAAGATGATGGTCTCATTTATGGGCAGAAGTGGAGAAATCAGAACAGAAGGGGAAACACAAAGTGGAACTCGGGCCGGGTTTGGTGTACGGCAACAACATAAAGGACTCCGGTGGGCAGGTGTAGGGGGAGGTCTTTCAGGTCCTGGTGCCTGGTGGTGGAGGAGGACCTAGCTTGGTGGTGAGTGTTTTGCAGAAAATTGAGATATTTTACATGTGTATTTGTTATATTTACTGGAAACCACTAAGACCACCAATAAAAAGGGGGTAAAATCCACTGTGAAGAATTATAGACTGAGCCCTAGAAATTTGAAATGCTTGAGGAAGTACTGAGTTTTTGGAATATTCCTCTTAAACTTTATTATAATTTAAGGTATCTCAAACATGAATAAATATAGATAGATGAACTAGTATTTACTATAGGCCAGGGAGAAAGCCCAGAGTAGATGCTTCTAAACTCTGGGAATAAAAATCCCCCCATCCCCAACCAGCCCTAAAATCATTCTCTGTCTGGTTTTACTTTCAAACAGAAGGTTCATTTAAAAAGACTTGAACAACTTCTCTTATGTTTGGAAACCACCTTAAGATGAGTTTAAGTCTGTATGAAGGTGAAGAGAAAGAGTTCCCCTGCTCCTCAACTGGCTGGCCTATGTATGTGTGGTACACAAAAGACATCTAGAAGACTGAGCAGACAGCATAGTGGTTCGGCAAAAGACATCCATGCCTGAAGCTCTGAGGTCCCAGGTTTAATCCCCAGTTTCACCATCAGCCAAAGCTGAGCAGGGCTCTTGTATCTATCTATCTATCTATCTATCTATCTATCTATCTATCTATCTATCTATCTAGAACACACTCATAGCTATGAGTGCAAACATTTTATGTGAGGCACTGGGAAAGTATTGTGTTGGGGACTGGGTGATGGTACATGCAGTTAAGCTCATGTAGTAACAAGCACAAGGACATGTGCAAGGATCCAGGTTTAAGACCTTGCTCCCCACCTGCAAGGGGTCACTTCACAAGTGGTGAAGCAGGTCTGCAGGTGTCTCTCTGTCTCTCTTCCTCTCTGTCTTCTCCTTCCCTCTCAATCTCTTTCTGTCCTATTCAATAAAATGGGGGGGAAATGGCCTCCAGGAGCAGTGGGTTCATAGTGCTGACACTGAGTCACAGCGACAACACTGGAGGCAAAGAAAGAAATCAAGTGTGTGTCACCACTGACTAGTCTTCTCATTTCCGTAGTTTATTATCATTATCAGTAGTAGTAGTGCTGCTGGTGGTAGTCGTAGTGATGCGTTCTTAGGGTAGAGAAGGGAGGAGATACTGAAAGTGAGTAGGGAGAGAGACCCCAAGGCGTCACTCCACCATCCCGGGAGCCCCCATGGTGCCATTCATGGTGTTTGCATGTGGTGCCAGGGCTCCAAGCCAGGGATCTACCCACTGAGCTAACTTTTGGATCCCTGGTGTTATTCTCTTTACACCAAACATAAGTCCCAAGCCCAGGAATGAATATCCAGCATCAGATGTTCTCACAAGTGACAGAAACCCAAGCCAAATTAGAGCCCTTGGGCAGCTTGAAAAAGATTTCTAAATCTTTGTTGCTTTATTTAGAAAGTAGAGAAATATTTTCTTTTTTTTTTCCTTTTTTAAATTTTATTTATAAAAAGGAAACATTGACAAAACCATAGGGTAAGAGGGGTACAACTTCACACAATTCTCACCACCAGAACTCCATATCCCATCCTCTCCCCTGATAGCCTTCCCATTCCCTAACCCGCTGGGAGCATGGACCCAAGGTCATTCATTATAGGATGTAGAAGGTGAAAGGTCTGGCTTCTGTAATCACTTCCCCACTGAACATGGTCGTTGACGGGTTGATCCACACTCCCAGCCTGTCTCTCTCTTTCCATAGTGGGGTGGGGCTCTGGGGAGGCAGAGCTCCAGGACACATTGGTGGGGTTGTCTGTCCAGGGAAGTCTGGTCGGCATCATGCTGGCATCTGGAACCTGGTGGCTGACAAGAGAGTTAACATACAAAGCCAAGCAAATTGTTGACCAATCATGAACCTAAAGGCTGGAATAGTGCAGATGAAGAGCTGGGGGAGGGGGGGGGTCCTCCATTTTGTAGATAGCTAGTAGGCATATTTTAGTTATATTCCAAAGGGCCTGTGGCTATGCTAGTGTTTTTTTTTTTTCTTTTTCTTTTTTCCCCTGAGCCTGAAATCTGATATGCAGGTGGATTCAAGTTATTGTCTGGGAAGATGATGTCATGGCTGGAGAAAGGACCAGAAAGCTGGATCAGGGAAGAGAGTAGCTCCCTAATATGGGAAAGGGGTATAAATACTGTTGACTGTAAGTAAACTCCATCGATTTGATGTGATCTGGGGCCCATATTCATCTTAAGAACCTATGTGACCTCTGCATCCCTGTAGATCTGAGCTCACGTTCTGTGGTCATGAGTAAGAACATTCCAAGCTGCCCCAATATCGACCCATCTTCCTCAGGTGGAGCATAGAGCATGTTGTCCAGCCTCCCTTCAGAGGATGGAACATTCTCTACCATTGTTGATCCAAGTTGAGGGCGAGGTCCTATGGGGGCCCACAAAGGGGTCTATTGTGTTGTTCCTGATAGAGATGACCAGTAACAATGGATAGAGGGATTTATTTGAGGTCTAGGCCCATCATGTCTGTTTGGGAATCTCAGGACTCCCCTGGGAATAGGGCCCTGGGAAATGTTTTAATACTTTGAGTTGCAGCCGTATCTAAGCCTCTGAAGACTCTGTAGCAATTTCTGAGATAGCAAACCCCTGAGACGCTTCTTGCTGCTTCTTACCATGTAGAGTCCATTCAGCCATGTGGCTAACAGTCACTGAGGAAACTTTAAGAGTCTCTCAGTGCATCTGGTTTTTGGGAGAAAGCCTGGAAGTTTCCACAGGAAAATCACACTGATTTCTTAAAGAATAGTTTAAGGTTTTGAAATGAGAATATCATGAATCAAAATCTGAATTAAACAAGTTGCATGTAGAGTGTGGTAAAATGTGTAAGGGGGTCAAACCCATTAAATGGGAAAAGGAGAGTCTCTTCACCAAATAGTGTTGGGGAAATTGGGTTGAGATAAGCAAAAGAATGAAACTGATCCACTCCATTGCACCACACACAAATGAAGCAAGGACTTGGACATTAGACCAAAAACTATCAAATACTTAGGGGAAAATATTGGCAGAACTCTTTTCCATCTAAATTGTATAGGCATTTTCAGTGACACAAATCCAACTGCAAGGAAGATGAAAACAAAAGTAGACTACTTGGACTACATCAGATTGAAAAGCTTCGATACAGCAAGAGACCACCACCCAAGGAAACCCCTTCCCGAATGGAAGAACTTTACGTGCCACATATCAGACAAAAAGCTAGTAACCAAAATATATAAATATCTCACAACAACAACAACAAACAAATGACCCCACCCAAAACTGGGGAGAAGATAGGGAAAGAATATGGTGATCCACTTCACACATGTACCAATAACTCTATTTACTGTAGACCATTCATCTCCCAATAAAAAGAGAAAGATAGAACTAATAAAAATGTGTAGTACACAGCTATTTTTATGGATTTTTAGAACAAAATTTTGATCAAATTTAACAATATCTTTAGAAGCAATAGCAGATTCACTTCTTTGGGCTGCATTCTGGGCCCGAACAGCAGTGATCAGCATGTCCCAACCCTAAAAATATTCTTTTTTTGAAATAGTTAAGGAAATTCATTCAAACTAGATGATCAGGTATAGTTAATTATTGTTTCAGGGGTCAATGCCACTGTACAGCTGACTATTCAAACATTTCCTGAGAAAAGATCTTACAAAATGTGTGAGAGAAGAATCAGCTTTGCTGAGAAGCGGCACAGGCGCTCCTGGCCCTTGGCTGACTCCTCCACCCCTTCTTTCTCTTCCTCTCATTCTTCCATCCTTTTTTCTCTTTCTTCTTTCTCGTCTCCTCTTCCTCCCTCCTCCTCCTCCTCTCCTCTTCCTCATCATTTTATTTTCTTCTACTTTTAACCAGTCCTCATCATTTTATTTTCTTCTACTTTTAACCAGTCCTCATCATTTTATTTTCTTCTACTTTTAATCAGTCCTCATCATTTTCAGACTGTGTAATTTCCTTTACTCTTTTTTCACTCCCTATCTTGTGAGTAAAAAAATAAAAGAAAAAGAAAAAAATCACAGTAACAATTACCATTGCCCAAGACTTCCTCTCCACACTCCTTTGCTGGCTCTGTCACAGCGACTATAGCCTTGGCTTCCTCTGCTACCTTACTTTGCAAAGTCAGCTAAGAGGGATTCCTCACCACCACTAGGCTGAGTTCAGTTGCTATGACAATATGTTTTTCAATCATGCCTATGCAAAGAAGCCTCAATGATGTCCAAATAAGGAAAGTTGGAAAAAAAATTTTCAAGTTGATGTCCCTGGGAGTGAGGATGAAACTTAGAAAGGGCTGGAGGTAGAGGCCATGAAGATTCTCAGCTGTTCCCCAGGTATTACTGTCTTATGACCTTCTCCCAGCTGGCCAGTGATTCCTACGCCTCAGTATGTATTTTTAAAAATTTTTTATTAGTGATCTAACAATGATTAATAAGACTGTAAGAAAACAAGGCTACAGTTCCACACAGTTCCCATCACCAGAGTTCTGTGTCCCATCCCCTCCATCAGAAGCTTCCTTATTCGTTATCCCTCTGGGAGTATGGACCCAGGATCATTATGGGGGAGAGGGTCAGGCAGTGGTGCAGTAGGTTAAGTGCACATGGGCCGAAGCACAAGGACTGGCATCAGGATCCCTGTTCGAGCCCCCCAGCTCCCCACCTACGGGGGAGGGGGTCACCTCACAAGCAGGTCTGCAGGTGTCCATCTTTCTCTCCCCCTCTCTGTCTTCCCCTCCTCTCTTGATTTCTGTCTTTCCTATCCAACAACGACAGTAATAACAACAATAATAAAGAAAAGCAACAAAGGTGAAAAATGGCCTCCAAGAGCAGTGGGTCTGTAGTGCAGAATCATGTTTTCCACATTTCTTGCAGAAGGTTTTTTGAGGTTTTAGGTTCATTGGCCATCTTTGCAGTAGCCTTGTCTACACAGTGAAAATAGGAAACTGATAAGAAGAGAAAGCAACCCACCTACCCAACAGGCGAAAAGAAAAAAAGGAAGAAGAGAAAGGGCAAGTGATCCAGTTCCAGGCTTTGGGATTCTAATTTCAAGATGAAAATGTTTCAGGAGAAAGATTACTTGTGTAAAAGTAAAGATTTGTAGCCTAAGGAAAAAAAAAAAAAGATGCAGGGATGATTGTTGTAAAAAAAAAAATGTAGCACCACGCTTAACTTGAAAGACAGACATTTGCTGTATAGCCTAGACTATTTCAACTCTCCCAGATGTATTAAAATTTTCCCAATAAAATATTTTGAAAAAAAAAAAGTCATCTTGCCTCTCACCGTTCTTCTGTACAGACTTAGAAATCCCCCCCTTTTCCTGTGGTGAAACTTAACCTGTTCTGACACCTGTCATACTAGGGAGCTGGCGGGTTTTCACCTGTGTTCCTGGCTTTGGGTTCCTTGGCTGGTGATTTCCTCTCAGTCTAAGGTACCTCCCTTCATACCCAGATTCTCACCAGTGTTGGCTGTGAGTGGAACGTGAGAACACAGTCAACGGTATTCTCTCGCTCTCTCTCTCCCTCCCTCCCAGGAAGATAGCACAGCACAGCAGTTGTAAATAGGACTTGTTTGTAAGAAGACTGAATTCAGTTCCCTGAACCACCAATACGCAGAGCTAAGTTGGGTTCTGGTCCAAAAAAAATAATAACAGGAGAAGAAGAAAGTGCAGACCATCTACAGAATGGGGGCAAGCTGTCTCAAAGTATGTATCTGGTGAAGGACAGGTATCCAAACCATACAGGATAGTCTCACAGCAAGTAATATCACGGCAAAGTCTCAAAGACTTTGCTCTATGCACTCCTGTCCTAGCCTCATCTTGGATGTCCTGGATCAAGACCCACTCCCTGTGGCCTCTTTTTAGCTTCATCACCTCTGGACAGAGCCTCCCCAGGGCAGTCACACTGGGATGGACTGGGCTTTGGGACAACAACATGAATGTGAATGGTGAAAAATTACTGGGGCCAGAAACACAGGAGACCTAAAAGAATGCTCAGACTAAGGAGTTCTGAGTCTTTCTTGAGAATCTGGAGGTGTCTTTTCACTGACCCACACCATCATAAAAGTGAGAGCAAACCCTAGGTTTGGAGGGTCTTGGGATCATCAGAACAGCTCTGGGAAGACCCCAAGAATGGTGGAGCAGTGCTTTGGTGTCTCCCTTCCTCTCCTCTCTCTTTCTCAAGAAAAAAAAAAAACACTGGTAAATTGACCTGAAGAATCCATTTGACAATACCATCTATGTGCAAGACCAGGGGATCACTCTGTTCTGCCATATTTCTCTTTAAAAGATGATGGTCTCATTTATGGGCAGAAGTGGAGAAATCAGAACAGAAGGGGAAACACAAAGTGGAACTCGGGCCGGGTTTGGTGTACGGCAACAACATAAAGGACTCCGGTGGGCAGGTGTAGGGGGAGGTCTTTCAGGTCCTGGTGCCTGGTGGTGGAGGAGGACCTAGCTTGGTGGTGAGTGTTTTGCAGAAAATTGAGATATTTTACATGTGTATTTGTTATATTTACTGGAAACCACTAAGACCACCAATAAAAAGGGGGTAAAATCCACTGTGAAGAATTATAGACTGAGCCCTAGAAATTTGAAATGCTTGAGGAAGTACTGAGTTTTTGGAATATTCCTCTTAAACTTTATTATAATTTAAGGTATCTCAAACATGAATAAATATAGATAGATGAACTAGTATTTACTATAGGCCAGGGAGAAAGCCCAGAGTAGATGCTTCTAAACTCTGGGAATAAAAATCCCCCCATCCCCAACCAGCCCTAAAATCATTCTCTGTCTGGTTTTACTTTCAAACAGAAGGTTCATTTAAAAAGACTTGAACAACTTCTCTTATGTTTGGAAACCACCTTAAGATGAGTTTAAGTCTGTATGAAGGTGAAGAGAAAGAGTTCCCCTGCTCCTCAACTGGCTGGCCTATGTATGTGTGGTACACAAAAGACATCTAGAAGACTGAGCAGACAGCATAGTGGTTCGGCAAAAGATATCCATGCCTGAAGCTCTGAGGTCCCAGGTTTAATCCCCAGTTTCACCATCAGCCAAAGCTGAGCAGGGCTCTTGTATCTATCTATCTATCTATCTATCTATCTATCTATCTATCTATCTATCTATCTATCTAGAACACACTCATAGCTATGAGTGCAAACATTTTATGTGAGGCACTGGGAAAGTATTGTGTTGGGGACTGGGTGATGGTACATGCAGTTAAGCTCATGTAGTAACAAGCACAAGGACATGTGCAAGGATCCAGGTTTAAGACCTTGCTCCCCACCTGCAAGGGGTCACTTCACAAGTGGTGAAGCAGGTCTGCAGGTGTCTCTCTGTCTCTCTTCCTCTCTGTCTTCTCCTTCCCTCTCAATCTCTTTCTGTCCTATTCAATAAAATGGGGGGGAAATGGCCTCCAGGAGCAGTGGGTTCATAGTGCTGACACTGAGTCACAGCGACAACACTGGAGGCAAAGAAAGAAATCAAGTGTGTGTCACCACTGACTAGTCTTCTCATTTCCGTAGTTTATTATCATTATCAGTAGTAGTAGTGCTGCTGGTGGTAGTCGTAGTGATGCGTTCTTAGGGTAGAGAAGGGAGGAGATACTGAAAGTGAGTAGGGAGAGAGACCCCAAGGCGTCACTCCACCATCCCGGGAGCCCCCATGGTGCCATTCATGGTGTTTGCATGTGGTGCCAGGGCTCCAAGCCAGGGATCTACCCACTGAGCTAACTTTTGGATCCCTGGTGTTATTCTCTTTACACCAAACATAAGTCCCAAGCCCAGGAATGAATATCCAGCATCAGATGTTCTCACAAGTGACAGAAACCCAAGCCAAATTAGAGCCCTTGGGCAGCTTGAAAAAGATTTCTAAATCTTTGTTGCTTTATTTAGAAAGTAGAGAAATATTTTCTTTTTTTTTTCCTTTTTTAAATTTTATTTATAAAAAGGAAACATTGACAAAACCATAGGGTAAGAGGGGTACAACTTCACACAATTCTCACCACCAGAACTCCATATCCCATCCTCTCCCCTGATAGCCTTCCCATTCCCTAACCCGCTGGGAGCATGGACCCAAGGTCATTCATTATAGGATGTAGAAGGTGAAAGGTCTGGCTTCTGTAATCACTTCCCCACTGAACATGGTCGTTGACGGGTTGATCCACACTCCCAGCCTGTCTCTCTCTTTCCATAGTGGGGTGGGGCTCTGGGGAGGCAGAGCTCCAGGACACATTGGTGGGGTTGTCTGTCCAGGGAAGTCTGGTCGGCATCATGCTGGCATCTGGAACCTGGTGGCTGACAAGAGAGTTAACATACAAAGCCAAGCAAATTGTTGACCAATCATGAACCTAAAGGCTGGAATAGTGCAGATGAAGAGCTGGGGGAGGGGGGGGGTCCTCCATTTTGTAGATAGCTAGTAGGCATATTTTAGTTATATTCCAAAGGGCCTGTGGCTATGCTAGTGTTTTTTTTTTTTCTTTTTCTTTTTTCCCCTGAGCCTGAAATCTGATATGCAGGTGGATTCAAGTTATTGTCTGGGAAGATGATGTCATGGCTGGAGAAAGGACCAGAAAGCTGGATCAGGGAAGAGAGTAGCTCCCTAATATGGGAAAGGGGTATAAATACTGTTGACTGTAAGTAAACTCCATCGATTTGATGTGATCTGGGGCCCATATTCATCTTAAGAACCTATGTGACCTCTGCATCCCTGTAGATCTGAGCTCACGTTCTGTGGTCATGAGTAAGAACATTCCAAGCTGCCCCAATATCGACCCATCTTCCTCAGGTGGAGCATAGAGCATGTTGTCCAGCCTCCCTTCAGAGGATGGAACATTCTCTACCATTGTTGATCCAAGTTGAGGGCGAGGTCCTATGGGGGCCCACAAAGGGGTCTATTGTGTTGTTCCTGATAGAGATGACCAGTAACAATGGATAGAGGGATTTATTTGAGGTCTAGGCCCATCATGTCTGTTTGGGAATCTCAGGACTCCCCTGGGAATAGGGCCCTGGGAAATGTTTTAATACTTTGAGTTGCAGCCGTATCTAAGCCTCTGAAGACTCTGTAGCAATTTCTGAGATAGCAAACCCCTGAGACGCTTCTTGCTGCTTCTTACCATGTAGAGTCCATTCAGCCATGTGGCTAACAGTCACTGAGGAAACTTTAAGAGTCTCTCAGTGCATCTGGTTTTTGGGAGAAAGCCTGGAAGTGTGTTGAAGGTCCTTGGGGCCCTGAGAGATTTCTGGGGGGGGGAGGCGGGGGCAGGGCAAGGAGCCCTCCGGCTTGCATATGGGACGGCCACCTGTGCTAGCTGTAAAAAGCACTTACTCGCAGACTCACTTTCCATTGGACACTCGGGGAAGGAGAGAGCAGTCCTTCAGACCCCGCTCTGAAATAAGAGAGCCCAGCAGTGGGCAGAAGCTTCTGCAAAATGACCTTGTGAATGGCCACTGCTGAGAGCAGACCCTGCTGACAGGAAGTCCCACAGCTGGTCACACTGAGCTTAGGGCGAGAGAGACAGAGAGGTGAGAAGAGGGGAGGAGTGAGAAGTCGCTATGTTCTAGCAGGCTGGCAGAGAGAGACAGAGCAGAGCACCAGGAAACTTGTCCCTGTGGAGTCCTGCCTCTGTGGGCACCTGTTCCTGGGATGGCTCGAAAGTGTTCTCAGCACAGAGGGACCACCATGCCCAGGTCCCTGCCCCCAAAAGTGACCCCCAGGAAGAATCCTGATGTCCTTCTTGCTGCTGGAAGAAACCTGGTGAGTAGGGGATCAAAATACGATTTACAATGCATTGATTTACATGTGATGTAAGTAAAAATAATTTTAAAAATACCTCTATATAGAGGTCTGGAAAAATCTAGACTGAAATCTGGTAACAAAAAGTTTTATATACTCATAATTCATACTTTAACTTTTTCTAACATGGATATATCATATATCATATATATATATATATATATATGTATTACTGATTTTATTTTTAAGTCTTAAATGTTCATTAGACATCTCAAACTAAAAATACCAAAGGAAAAAAGGAGGGAGGCCATTTGTTGAACTTCCAGAGTTTAGACTTTATGTTCTAACCAAAACTTATATCTTTTCTACATGTTGGTTCCTCTGTTCTTATTTCTCTTGCTTATTTCTGCATCTTCTTTTTCTTCAAAGTGCTAGGAGTTGCTCTCAATCAAAAGTACTCTCAAGGTGATTTCAGACTTTAAGGAGAAGGAAGCTAGCACAAAAAGAAGGGCAGAATGTTGCCATATTTTTGGGAGCAGAAGTCCTTGGCCTTGGTTCAAGATCAAACATGATCCTACTTCTATATTCAGAGCAACAGTCCCAGCTGGAACTGTTGGTTGAAAAAGACTTAGAATCTCTTGACTCACTGACACATAAGGTTAAATTGAAGCCATGAACCCTAGTTGCCTTGAAATGCAGTAACACCAGCTAGATGAAGCCAAGCATTGATTCCTTTAAAATGGGATTTCCCTCCTTTAAGATTGGATTTCCCTCTGAGGCACCTGGTGGCAGTGTTTTCTGTGAAAAGACACCTCTTGCAGCAAATAGAGAAGGAGCCGGGAGGAGAGGTTCACATTTAGACCACCTTGGCTGCACCCACATTTGAATCTTAGTCCCATTTGGGGGCAGAAGTTGTGTGTGAGAGAGCATTCCCTTTCTCTGCCAGGGAGAAGGCCCTGGTTTTGTGTGACCGCTGAGGGCAGCAAAACTGAGCCACTGAGGGAAAGAGCTGTACTAAGAACCTTCCGTCTCGACTCACCTCTGTTCACCTAAGTTGACGGCTGTCTGTTTGCCACACTTGCTAATGCAACAAGATCTGGTCAAATATTTGCTGTATATGGGAGCAAGGGATGGCCAGACCACCCAGTTTGTGACCTCCAAGTCCATCCCAGAGCCAAGGATTAGCACCAGTCTCCCAGGGGTGCACTGGAAGGAGGGGACTCAGAAAAGGAAGGGGACAGAGAAGCTTCTAGCAGAGAGGACACTGCCAGATGTTGCCAGCAGGGAGGGAGCTGTCCCAGGATAGGGCTGGATCACAGGTGCACCCAGGTGAACTTCTGGAAGGCAGACTTGTGATCCCAAACCACTGTCCCATGAGACAGCACTACCTAAAGATTTTTTTGAAATGACAGGTGGGGAAAATGGCTCAGTGGGCAGAGCACAGGACTTGCAAGCATGAGGTTCCAGTTTCAATCTCCAGCCTTGTGGAAGCCAGAGGGTGTTCTCTCTCTCTCTCTCTCAATAAATAAATAAAATGGCAATGGCAGGGATGGGGACTGAACTGGAATAGAGCTGAGATTTGACAGAAAAGCAAGAATAGCTGCTGGTCTTGAGGCTGTTACAAGGACTCAGGAAGGAAGGGTGGAGACGTGAGCAGAGCCCTGACGGAGGGGAGCAGGGGGGTGTGCAGAGAAGTGGACTGCTATCAGCATAGGCATTGGGGGGCATAAAGTGGCAACAGTGACAGGTAACTAATAACCGGCCAGTGCTTGTAGACGAACAATAACAAAGAAAGGCATTGCTAGAATTCAACTGTTTTTGCTGTTATTTTTGTTTGGTTTTGGGGCTTTTCCTTCTTTTTCCTTCTCTACCAGAGCCCTGTTCAGCTCTGGCTGATGGTGGTGCCAGGGACTGAACCTGGCACTTTGGAGCTTCAAGCATGAAAGACTTTTGTGTAAACTGTTGTGCTGCTTTCTGGTCCTAGAGTTCACATTTTTCAGAGTTTCCTTTTTCCAAATGACTGATTTGTGGTTTGGGACATGACTCTCCTGGCATAGAGTCAGACTGGAATACCTGAGGTTCCCAGTTCAATCCCAGATAGTGCATGTACTAGAATGATGTTTTGGCTCCTCTCTCTCTCTCTTTCTCTCTCTCTCTGTCTCTCTCTCTCTTTCTCTCTGCTTCTGCTGTGTGTGCATGTCTCATGTGAAACATTAAAGTGAATCTTAGTTGGTGGTGGGTGTGGTGTAGTCTTATATTGTAGTCTTAGAATCTTGCAACAAGCTGTTAATAATAAATTTTTAAAAATTAAACAAAACAATGAATCTTAGAAAAAAATTTAAATTATATATTTTTATGGCGAGGAGAAGCCAAAGTCTGCTGAGTTCTGGTAAGATGGCGGCACTGGACTTGAACCCCAGGCAGGCAAGTCCTGCTCTAACATTGAGATCTCTCCCTGGCCTTAGAGTTCGGCTATTTGTTGTTTATTTTTAATTTTATTTATTATTGGACAGATAAATTGAGAGAGGAGGGGGAGATAGAGAGGGAGAGAGACAGAGAGACACCTGCAGCCCTGCTTCACCACTTGTAAAGCTTTCCCCCTGCAGGTGGGGACCGGGGGCCTGAACTTGGGTCCCTGTGCACTGTGATGTGTGTGCTCAACCAGGTGTGCCGCTACCTGGCCCCTAGAATTCAGATGATGATGATGATAATGATGATGATGATGATGATGATGATGATGATGATGATGATGATTGAATTCAGCTTTTTAAACCATCTCCTAAAAGCCAAGAAGTTCAAGGACTGCACTATTCACAGCATCAGGCTCAGACAGGCTCCCTTGGAGAATCTTCTCGAAACTGTGTTGCCAATATTTCAGGTCAGGCGGAAGCAAAAAGTGATCTGCTGCGCTTGCTTTCCCGTCTTTGTTTCTGTTTCAAGGCTTATCTGTGGGCTCCTAGGGCGAGAGGACCTTGGGGCTGTGATAGTGGCATCCTGGGCCTCAGAGGACAGGGCACCTGTCTGTTTGGGGCTGGGAGTTCAGGACCCCCTCCCCCAGGGGTCTCATCAGCTCTTAGCTCTGTCTGGAGCCTCCTCTCAGATCCCCAACTGCTCACAGGGACAAACACAGGTCATGGAGACCCGAGGGAGGTCACCCCAAGCCCTCATGCTGCTCTGTTGTGACCTCTTTCTTGAACATGGATGCAGGAGGAAGCAGAGAGACAAGTGTGGAGTGGGGACAAGCTGGCGGAGGGACACAGGAAGGACAGGATAGCAGCCCTGGAAACATGGCCAGTCTCCTCTCTGGTCTGGTGCAACAGGTGTCTTCTGCCACAAACTCTTTCCTTTCGGATGCTGATAACAAAAAAGTCAGCATGTAGGGGCTTTGCAGCTCACCTGGCAAGCAGCTCACCTGGGGGAGGAGGGAGAAGAGGAGGGGGAAGGAGGAGGGGGAAGGAGGAGGGGGAAGGAGGAGGAAAAGGAGGATGAGGAGGAGAAAAGGAGAAGAAGGAAAGGGAAGGGAGGAGGAAGGAGGAAGAGAAGGAGGAGAAAGAGAAGGAGTAGAAGAAACAGAAGGATGAGAAGAAAAAGGAGTAAGAGGAGCAAGGATCCATTTTTTCAGATACCCTGGCATCTGTTTTACTCATTTCTACTATGTCTGGGACCCAGGAAGATTGGTCAGGGCCTGGCTCTAGACCGCTTGGTGAGGGCAGTCTCCTCCAGGAAACCCTCTTGAGATCTGAAGGAAAGAGGGGAGTGAAGGATGAGAATAAGGACTCTCTCGGGCCCCAGGACACTGATGTGGGGACCCAGGGACAGGTGTCTGTCCCCATATAAGGACTATGCAGCAGAGGACCTCTGTGACCTGTGGGGCTTGTCGCAGTCCTCAGCTGTGCCCTGGCCCTGTCTTGTGGTCACACAGCCATGATTACCTGAGGACAGCCAGCCCTCAAGTGGTCCCAGCACACACGTGAGTGCACTAAACTTCCAGATACCCTCACTTTCAGACACAAAAAGTAGCTAAAGGCACCCAGGTATACCCTCCCTGTTGCAGCACCATCACCTGCAGCTCAGAAATATAGCTTTTAGTGGAGTCAGGTCCATGGGCCCTGGACCCACACATCATGGAAGATGGCCAGTGTGTAAAGTGATCGTCCTGTGAACAGACTAATCCAATGACTGTCGGCACTGCTATATTCACAACAGCAGAGCTCAGTCACCAGGACTCGGAATCAGCCCACACAGCACAGCGGGTTAAGAGCACGTGGCACAAAGCGCAAGGACTGGTGTAAGGATCCCGGTTCGAGCCCCCGGCTCCCCACCTACAGGGGAGTCACTTCACAAGCGGTGAAGCAGGTCTGCAGGTGTCTGTCTTTCTTTCCCTCTCTCTGTCTTATCTCCTCTCTCCATTTCTCTCTGTCTTATCCAACAACGATGACAACAAGAATAACTACAACAGTAAAACAACAAGGGCAACAAAAGGGCATAAATAAATAAAATATTTTTTAAAAAGACTGGAGAAAGGAGCACTGGCACAGAGACTCTTTGGAATATTATTCTGTCATTTAAAAGGTGACATCGTGTCATTCAGGGCAGAGGAGACTACACTAAGTGAAATCAATCAGGAAGTAAAAGATGGTTCCCATCAACTATGTGCCATCAATAACTAGAACAAATTTGCAACAAAAAATAAATCCGTTAATAATGAATATGGTTCAAAGACTCTGCAGAGTGGTGGTTATCTGGCGGGAACAGAGAGCAAACAAGTTAGGTTGGGGGGTGTCAGGTGTGATGGTACTGCACCAGTGGTGGAAGCTGCAGTGAGATTTATACACGAGTGAAAAGTTTGCCCCAAAGCTTATAGCAGTGTTAATTCATCTTAAACTGGTGTGCCAGAGCTGAGCAGGGCTCCTCTCTCCCCCTCCCTCTCTTCCCCTCTTTCATAATGATATAAATGAGTGAGTGAGTGAATGAATGAATGAATGTGAGACAGAGATTAAGTCACTTCCATTAAGTCATGGCTTCCACCAAGGCCCTGGCAAAACAGCTGCAGACTCAACAGGGCAGAGATTAAATGGCCCTCTCTCTGTTGGTGGCTAATAACAGAAGAATCGTCTATTCTGCATCACGTGGAATCTTCAGAGGTGAAGCAGGTTCAGTGACGCCCTGCAGGAGGGTCCCTGGTCAGTCACTGGCACATCCTCTCCCACTCAACCTCCTGCCTGTCTTGGGATTCCCACATCAGTCAACCCACACCCACCTCCTGCAGTTATTATTTCTCTTGTGCCAGGAAGCCAGGTAGCCATGCTCACAGTGTGGATTCAAGACCTGGAGAGATCAGGGTTAGGGTTAAGAATAGTGCTGGGACTGGAACACCATAGACTAAATTTTGGGGTCCAGGCGATGGTGTAACAGGTTAAGCGCAGATAGTGTATAAACTAAATGTTGTTGTCCTGTAGATGGCGCACCAGTCTAGCACAAGACTCCTTGATAATGGTGCTTTGTTCTGTCCATGGTGTGGAAACCCTTAGAAGGGAAAAAGCTACCCTTTCAATGAGATTCATACAAAATTTTTTAATAGTTCATTATTTAAGAGCACTGTATCATCATACAAGGTGCCTAGACCCCAGGTTCAGTCCCCAGTTCCACCATAAACCAAAGCTGAGTAGTGCCTCTCTCTCTCTCTTCTCTCTCTACTTATTTATATATCTTTCTGTCTCTTCCTTTCTCTCTCTGCTGTGTATGTATGTGAAACATAATCTCATAATAAATAAAGTAAATCTTAGAAAAAATTAAAATCATATATTTTATGGGGAAAAACCCAAGTTACCTCTGAGTTCTGCTGCATGGTGCCACTGGACTCGAACCCAGGGTCGCTGGGGTCTCAGGGAGGCAAGTCCTGTGCTCTGATATTGAGATCTCTCTCTCTCTCTCTCTGGCCTTAGAGTTCAGCTTTTTGTTGTTTATTTTTCATTTTATTTATTATTGGACAGAGAAATGGAGAGAGGAGGGGGAGATAGAAAAGGGAGAGGGACAGAGAGACACCTGCGGCCCTGCTCCACCACTTGTGAAGCTTTCCCCCTGCATCTGGGGACCAGGGGCTTGAACCTGGGTCCTTGCACATTATAATGTGTTCCCTTAACGAGGTGTGCCACCACCTGACCCCTAGAATTCAGCTTATTATTATTATTAACTCAGCTTTTTAAATATATATATTTATAAATTATTTATTCCCTTTTGTTGCCCTTGTTGTTTTATTGTTGTAGTTATGATTGGTGCCATTGTTGTTGGATAGGACAGAGAGAAATGGAGAGAGGAGGGGAAAACAGAGGGGAAGAGAGAAAGATAGACACCTGCAGACCTGCTTCACCACCTGTGAAGTGACTCCCTTACAGGTGGGGAGCCGGGGGCTTGAACCTGGATTCTTACGCTGGTCCTTGCACTTTGCACCACATGCACTTAACCCGCTGCACTAGCGCCTGACTCCCCTAATTCAGCTTTTTAAACCATCTCCTAAAAGCCAAGAAGTTCAAGGACTGCACTATTCACAGCATCAGGCTCAGACAGGCTCCCTTGGAGAATCTTCTCGAAACTGTGTTGCCAATATTTCAGGTCAGGCGGAAGCAAAAAGTGATCTGCAGTGCTTGCTTTCCCGTCTTTGTTTCTGTTTCAAGGCTTATCTGTGGGCTCCTAGGGCGAGAGGACCTTGGGGCTGTGACAGTGGCATCCTGGGCCCCAGAGGACAGGGCACCTGTCTGTTTGGGGCTGGGAGTTCAGGACTCCCTCCCCCAGGGGTCTCATCAGCTCTTAGCTCTGGCTGAAGCCTCCTCTCAGATCCCCAGCTGCTCACAGGGTCTTACAGGTGGGTGACAGTGGCTTGAACACGGGTCCTGGAACACTGTAACATGTGCACTCTACCAAGTGTGCTTTTATTTTTATTACTTTACATGAGTTACGTCCTAAACTCACATCCAGGTTTTCTTGGGCAGAGTCCACATTACAGCGACCCCAGCATGCATTTCACGGCTTTGAAGAGAAGAGAGGGCATCGGAAACCACAAGAAAGGGGCCATCAGGCAGCTGGCAGCAGGAACAGTGATGGCTTCACACTGTCCACTCCCAGGGAGGGTGTCCTCTCCTGAGTGAGGCTCCCCTGTCCACCTCACAGGACCACAGGTTAAGCACACATGGCATGAAGCAGGCTGACCAGCATAAGGATCCTGGTTCGAGCCCCAGGCTCCCCCCCCCCCCGCCACAGGGGGGTTGCTTCACAAGCTGTGGGGCAAGTCTGAAGGTCTCTATCTTTCTCTCCCCCTCTCTATTTCCCCTCCTCTCTTGATTTCTCTCTATTATATGCAACAACAACATCAGCAATAACAACAATAACTACAACAAGGGGCAACAAAAATGGGGAAAAAAATGGCCTCCAGAAGCAGTGGATTCATAGTGCAGGTACCGAGCCCCAGTGATAACCCTGGAGGGGAAAAAAAAAAAATCAGGAGGGAAAGGGGAGATAGAGAGGAAGAGAGACAGAGAGACACATGCAGCACTGCTTCACCACTCCCAAAGCTTTTCCTCTGCAGGTAGGGACCGGGGGCTTGAACCTGGGTCTTTGTGAATTGTAACATGTGTGTTCAACCAGGTGCACCCTGGTGTGTTCAGCCAGGTGCGCCACATCCGCCTCAACTCATTGCTCAAACTGACACTCTCTGTCAGAGATGCGCTGTCAAGAAATGTCCCGCAGGGCTGCAGGTGTCTCTTCCTCAGCTCCCCTGCTCGTGGAGTGTCCCCTGTGGCGGCCAGGGGCTCATGCCTGTGTCCTCGCATGAGCTAAAATAAAAGTGTGCTCTACCCGGTGAACTATCTCCTGCCCCCCTTCCTTTCTTTTCTTTCTTTGCCTCTCTTTCTTTCTTGCTTTTCTCTCTTTTGCTTTCTTTTCTCTGCTGTCACCAGCCCAGCACCATAGCTGGGCCGTGAGCCTTGAACCCTGGATTACACGCATGGCCCTATGGGGTGAGCTGTCCCCCTGACTTGGGGTTCTAAGCCCCACGGTGACCTGGGCCATCCCAGCCCCTCTCATGGAGGTTCCAGGCAGCCTCACACATCAGCCAGCCTCCCCAAAGCTCGACGCTTCCCTGATTCTATTTTTACAACAGCAACGACAACAAAAATACCTCCTCCACCCCACCACCTCCATCCTCACCGATCAGCACCAAAGAGCTCTACTGATGATGGAGCAGTCTTGCCCTATCTATCCATCCATCTATCTATCCACTCTCGATCTGTCTATCTATCATCTATCTCTGGCAGTCTCACACACACATGGTTCAACTCCCCAAAGCTTCATTATGAAATCAACAACAGGGGCCAGGCAGTGGCGCACCTTGTAGGGTGCACATAGTCCTAAGAACAAGGACTCAGGTTCAAATCCCCACCTGCAGGGAGGGAACTTCAGGAACGTTAAAACAGGGCTGCAGGTGTTTCTCTTTCTCCTCCTCCGCTCTCAATTTCTCTCTGTCCTAACAAATGAAATAGAGAGAGGGAAAGAAAAGGAAAGACAAGACAAGAAAAAAAAAAAGGAAATGAAAGGAAGAGAAAATAGAAAAAGAGAATATACCACAAGGAGCAGTGGATTCATTGTGCTGAGCAGAGCCCCAGTGATAACCCTAATGGCAATAAATGAAGAAAGAAAGAGAGAGAGAGAAAGAAAGAGAAAGAGGGAGAGAGAGAAGGAAGGAAGGAAGGAAAGGAGGGAGGGAAGAGAGAAAGAGAAAAAGAGAGAGAAAGAGGGAGAGGGAGAGGACACAATAGGCACAGTACTGACCTCATATAGCTCATAGAAACAGCCAGCTGTTTCTCATCTCAAAGCCAGTTTCCACCCAGTTCTGAACCCAGAGATCTGAGTATCCCTCCTCTGGTGCTGTAATCACCGGCTCTGACCAGCAAGGAGCACCCAGCCCCCTGGGCTGTGATGTTTGCCTCCGCCAGGAAGCCCAGGGAGAGAATCCAGTCTGGAGGTGAGAGCAGAGCTGCGCTCATCAACCCGAGGAAACCTCAGGTCTGGAGGTCACCATGAGGCCCTCTGCAGGTTCCCCTGCTGGAAGGCGGCGGTGGCAGGTGTGGATGGGGGAGCAGAAGAGAACAGACAGGGATGGTGGCTGGGTTTGGAGCTGGTGGTACTGCTTGTTGACTCTGGCTCTGTGACTTCTCCCAGGACTGGCTAGAACAGACTCGCTTGTCTGTCCTGTGTGGCCTCACCCAGGACGTTGTCCATTTCTCTGTCCAGCCTAATATAACTCAGCTCCTTGGACCTGATCATGCCCCAGCCATTCTCAGCCACCCAGTTGTCCGCCTGCTCCAACCTCACTGGTATTCCTAGCTCCAGCTAAAGCCCACCTCCTTCCTTCAGGAAGTCCTCCCTGCTCTCTCCAGTCCCAGAATCTCATTGATGCATGGGTGGTTCAGTAGTGGAAGTCTCACCTGCCAAGACTCCTCTGAGCTTCATGCGCACTCCTGGCCAAACTCAGGCACGTTCTGCACTGTCCTCTATGGACCATGATGCTGTCAGTCTCCCAGTCTGGTGCCAGCCATTCCAGGGTCTGGCCATTTAGTCCCAGAAATCTCTCTCTCCCTCACCCCTTTTCTGTCCATAACCCACACCAGTGGCTTGGTGAGTTTCTGAAGAAATCCTGGTCGTATTTGTTGAGTTTTCAGGTGATTTTCATTGCTTTTCCTAGTTGACCAAGGAGAGCAAAACACAATCGCTGCTGCTCCGCAGTTATATCTTCGGAAGTCTCCTGTTTTTATTTTATCTTTTTGTTGTTGTTGTTGTTGTTAATTGCCACCAGGATTATCCCTGGGGGTTGGTGCTAGCACTATGAATCCACCTCTCTCAGCAGGCATTTTCTCCATTTTTAATCATTCTATGTTGTTTGATAGGACAGGGAGAAAATGAGAGGAGAAATGAGACAGAGATGAAGAGAAGCAGACCTGCTTCACCACTCATGAGTGCCCCACCCCATCCCATTTGCAGGTAGAAATCGGGGGCTCAAAGCCAGGTCCTTGTGCTTGGTGATATGTGTGCTTAACTGCGTGTAGCACCACCCAGCTCCCAATATTTATTTATTTTCCTTTTCGTTGCCCTTGGTTTTTTTGTTGTTGTTGTTGTTGTAGTTATTATCGTTATTGATGTCGTCATTGTTAGATAGGACAAAAAGAAATGGAGAGAGGAGGGGAAGACAGAGGAGGGGAGAAAGATAGACACCTAACAGATCTGCTTCACCAGCTGTGAAGCGACTCCCCTGCAGGTGGGGAGCCGGGGACTTGAACCGGGATCCTCTCGCCAGTCCTTGAGCTTTGCGCCACATGCGCTTAACCCACTGTGCTACCGCCCAACTCTCTCTTCTTCTTCTTCTTCTTCTTCTCCTCCTCCTCCTCCTCCTCCTCCTCCTCCTCCTCCTCCTCCTCCTCCTCCTCCTCCTCCTTCTTCTTCTTCTTCTTCTTCTTTTTTTTTTTTTAAGGTGAATGCATGTACAATAGCCAGGCCATGGAGAAACCTGAGTGTCTCCAGGTGGATGGCAGGATACAGTGTGCGTGTTCTTGTGTGTTCTGTGTGGACAGAGAAATACCGCGCAGCTTCAGGCTGAGATACAAGCCAAGGAAAGAGCTCAGCTGGCAGAGGACAGGACTTCCATGTCGGATCAATCCCAGATCCACCACCAGGGTCTCAGCCACCACCCTGGAGCTCTGACTTCTCTCTCGTGCTCTTGTTTTCACTCTCATTGGAAAGAGATGAGTAAATCTCTTTTAAATTGGCCATGTTGAGATGAAAGTCTGCCCTTGAAACGTGGATGGACTTAAGGAGGTTATGGTGCTCAGTGAAATGAGTCAGGTGGAGAAAAACAAGCCCAGTCTGCCGCCATGCCTTTGTAGGGATGGAGAAACAAAGCAGGTGCGGATCTTGGGTGGGTCGGGGGGAGGGGGGTGGCTCCGTGAGCAGGTCCCTGAACCTGTTAGCCTGAGGTCCCAAGTTCAGTCCCTGGCATCCCACTGCCAGAGTCGTGCTCTGGTTCTCTTATCTTGTGTTAATAAAGATGTAAAATCTTTTTTTTTTTTTACATCTTTAAAATCTAGTTTATAAAGGAGAGAGGGGGCAGGTGGTGGAGCATTTGGGTAAGCACACACATCACCATGTGCAAGGACCTGGGTTCAAGCCCCTACTCCCCACCTGCAGGGGGGAGCCTCACATGTGATTCATGAAGTAGGTCTGCAGATGTCTCTCTGTCTCTCTCCCTCTCTGTCTCCCCTCTCTTCTCAATTTCTCTCTGTCCTGTCAAAAAAAAAAAGGAAAAAAATCGCCACCAGGAGACCTGGATTCTTAGGGCCACCACCGAGCCCCAGGAATAACGCTGGTGACAATTAAAAAAAAATTTTTTAAGGAGGAGAAAATACTCCCTGTCTCTAATACGCCCTGTCTCTTCAGGTATTTCTTTTTTTAATTTTTTTATTTATTAGGGGATTAATGTTTTACAGCCGGCAGTAAATACAGTAGTTTGTACATGTATAACATTCTCCAGTTTTCCACATAGCAATTCAACCCCCACTAGGTCCTCCTCTGCCATCATGTTCCAGGACCTGAACCCTCCCCCCCCACCCCAGAGTCCATTATTTTGGTGCAATACACCAACTCCAGTCCGGGTTCTGCTTAGAGTTTTCCCTTCTGGTCTTGTTTTTCAACTTCTGCCTGTGAGTGAGATCATCCCATATTCATCCTTCTGTTTCTGACTTATCTCATTTCACATGATTCCTTCAAGCTCCATCCAAGCTGGGACTTCAGCTCTCTTATATTTTGTTGGGCCCCATGCTTCCCACTCTAATATTATTAAACACACACATACACGCACATACACACACATGCACACACACAAACACACACACACACATAGTTTGGCTCAAGTTCCACAATTATCCCTGTGTTTGAAACTTACCTTGGAAAAAGCACAGGTTGGTTCTTCCTGCTTTATTAAAATATATTTTAAAAACTTTTTAATGAGACAGATATAGAGAGAGACCAGAGCCCTGCTAAGCTCTGGCTGATGATGGCGCTTGGGGTTGAACCTGGGGCCCCAGAGCCTCAGGCAGTGGAAGCTTTTGCAGAACCATGATGCTGTCTCCCCAGCCCTTCAGTGAATTTTTAAAATATATGTTTTACTGGGAGTCGGGCAGTAGCGCAGCGGGTTAAGCGCACGTGGTGCAAAGCACAAGGACCAGCGTAAGGATCCCGGTTTGAGCCCCCGGCTCCCCACCTGCAGGGGAGTCGCTTCACAGGTGGTGAAGCAGGTCTGCAGGTGTCTGTCTTTCTCTCCCCCTGTGTCTTCCCCTCCTCTCTCCATTTCTCTCTGTCCTATCTAACAACGACAACATTAATAACTACAACAACAAGCAACAAGGGCAACAAAAGGGAAAATTTAAAAAATAAATATATATATAACTATTATTTATTTTAATGAGATTTACACACACACACACACACACACACAACCTAGAGCCCTGCTCAGCTCTGATGGTGGTGGTACTGGGGATTGAACCTGGGACTACAGGCCATGAAAGTGTTTTTCAGAACCATTATACTATCTCCACAGGCTCTTCCTGTTTTCTTAATCAGTCTAAACTTTCACAGAGACTCAAGTCAAGGTCTCGAACCTCAGGACTGACCGGTTCTATGGCTATGATTGATTTGCTGCAATAGAAACAGCTCCTAAACTTACATGGCCTAAACCCAAGTGGCCGTTGATTGAATGTATGGTTTGACAGCACAATAGTTTTAGTTGGGGTCAAGCCTCTCAACCTTGCCGGGCTTACCTGTGCACCACGTTAACTAAGTTCTGACCGGGACTGGTTGATTTCTCATGATTTTGCTCAGGAGCAGAGAAACCAGAGTCTCTTGAGGGTTGGGCTCAGAACTCATGCCACTTCTCAATATATAAAGTCTTTCAATGTCCAGCAGAGTGACTGCTGGGGCTCTGTGCCTGCACAACTGACCCACTGCTCCCAGAAGCAGATTTCTCCCTTTCTTTCATTGTTTTTTGATAGAGACACAGAGAGAGAGATATAGAAGCAGAGAGAAAGAGAGACACCTGCAGCCCTGCTTCAGTATTCATGAAGCTTCCTCTCTGCAAGTGGGGTCTGAGGACTTGAACCTGGGTCCTTGTGTGCTACTGAGTGTGCCTCTGCCCATCCCCCACAAAATCTCTTAAAAGAAGAAATAGAAGCTGGGGGGGAGGGGATAGCATAATAAATCTGCAAAAAAAAAAAAAAAAAAAACCCTTTTATTCCTGAGGCTCAAGGTCCCAGATTCAATCATCAGCCAGAACTGAGCAGTACTCTGGAAAAAGAAAGAAATGAAGAAAGAGAGAGAGAAAGAAAGAGGGAAAGAGAGAGAAAGGGAACAAATAAACTAAAGACAAATAAAAATTAAAGCTTAAATGACACATATTAGCAGCCTAATCCACAGGCACACACCCCCAAAATTATATATATTGCCTCCAGGGTTATCACTGGGGCTCAGTGCCTACAATACAAATCCAGTGCTCCTGGAAGCCATTTTTTCCCCATTTTGTTGTTGTTGTTAATGTTTTTGTTTTTAAACATTTTTATTATCTTTATTTATTGGATAGAGACAGCCAGAAATTGAGAGTGAAGGGGAAGAGAGACAGAGACCCCTGCACCCCTGATTCACCACTCGTGAAGCTTTCCCCCTGCAGGTAGGGACTGGGGGCTTGAACCCGGGTCCTTGCGCACTGTAATGTGTGCGCTTAACCAGATGCACCTCCGCCCAACCCGTTGTTAATGTTTTTGTTATTGCTGTTGTTGCATAGAGGAAAGAGAAATCAAGAGAGATGGGGAAGATAGAGAGGGAGAGAGAAAGATAGACACCTGCAGACCTGCTTCACCGCTTGCGAAGCGACCCCCCTGCAGGTGGGGAGCGGGGTTTGGGGGTCTGAGCCTGGATCCTTGTGCCGGTCCGTGGGCTTCTCGCCATATGCACTTAACCAGCTGTGCCACCGTCCACCCACTGCTACTTATTAAGAGACAGTATGTAGTCAGACAGAGCTCTCCCCACAGGAAGGGTCAACTCCAGCCCACTCTAAGTGGACTGGCAGTTTATGGGGGTACACAGGAATGCTGGGCATGTTTCTCACTTGGTCCGTTAAAGGCGGGGTATGGTGCATTGTCCCCACATGTTGTGGTCAGGGCAGGGCTTCCTGAGCCAGCTTCAAGGGTAAGACGGTGGTCAGAAGCTTCCCTGTCCCCACCCACAGAGTGTGGGTTCTGGGAGGAAGAGGACCAGCCCTGCCCCCCTCCTTTCTCATGATGGTAAACATAATAGGATAAGTTTGCTATCAATATCTTGAAGAGCTGTTTTGTTTACTTCATGAGGGAGGGGAGGGAGGGAACTCAAGACCCCATGTGCCCCCTCCCAGGTTACACTCCAAAGCTGACTGCAAAGGCTGTTCCCATGAAGTCTGTGTGCTGTGATAAACCAAGACTATTTCAACCCCAGGAGAAAGGGGGGCAGGTAGACTAAGACGGCCTTCTGTTCACCTTAGCTGTTGAGCTAGCAGCTTCTTCCTCTTACAGAACAGGTAGACGCTGAGGCTTTACATGGAAAGAAAACAGGGTCCCAGGTTGTGGCACACCTGCATGAGTCCCTGTGTCACAGCGCGCAAGGACCCAGGTTCAAGCCCCAGGTCCCCACCTGCAGGGGAAATCTTCACAAGTGGTGAAGCAGGGTTGCAGGTGTATCTCTGTCTCTCCCTTTCTCTCTCTCTCTCTCTCTCTCAAACATTTTCTTTAATTATCTTTATTGATTGAACAGAGACAGCCAGAAATCAAGAGGGAATGGGGGAGATAGAATGAAAGAAAGACAGAGAGACACCTGCAGCCTTGCTTCACCACTTACAAAGCTTTCCCCCTGCAGGTGGGGACCAGGGGCTCTGACCAAGGTCCTTGAGCCCTGTAGCATGTGCGCTCAACCCAGTGTACCACCTCCCAGGCCCTCTCCCTCTCTATCTCCCCCTTTCTCTCAATTTCCGGCTGTCTCTATCAAATAAATAAAGATAAAAAAATTAAATATGTATTTTTAAAAAAGAAAAGGCATCTAAAAAAGAGAGAGGAGCTGGGAAGGAGGGGGGTGGACTTCTGTGAGGGTGGTGATTCAGAGGTGTGACCTGTGGCCTCTGCCCTCTCCCTTCCTCCATTCCCTCCTGCTTGGAGCCCCTTCACCTTTTGAGAAAGGGTAGCAGGAAGGAGGAGGAGGAGAAGGAGGAGATTTTGCAGCCATGTCCCCCAAACTCTCAGCTGGGTCCCAAAGCAGCCAGGCACAGGGGCAGGAGGTCTGACCTCTCCCCATCCCCTGTGAGGGCCTTGGTCCTTGGTCCTCAGCCTGGAAGGTTAGGGCTCCAGCGTCCTCCTCTGTCCTGAAGGTTTAAGGCCACTGGGAGGGACTGTTCCGCAGGGGTGGCAGGAAGGGACCAGCTAGGACACTGATGGGACAGAGCAGAGGCTCAGCCTCCACCCCAGCCCCCAAAGCGGGCCAGGGAGCAGGACTTCCACTCAGACACACTCACTCTCCACATCCCCTCACACACCCCCCTCCCCACCAGCCCCAGCCCCCCGACTCCCCCTCCCCCCGACCCCCAAGGTCAGTTTCACTCTCCAAGAGCTGGGTATCTGCAGCTTGGATCTGCCTCCTCCTCTTCTTCTGTCTCCTCCCTCTCTCCTTCCTCCCCCTCCTCTCCCTCCTCCTCCACCTCTTCCTCCTCCACCTCTTTCTCCTCTTCTACCTCTTCCTCTATCCATTCCTCCTCCCTTATCTCCTGTTCCTCTTCTTTCTTCTTTTCTCCTCTTCCTCCTTCTCCCCCTCCTTGCCTTTGTTTCTCATGACTCCTGACTTGAAATCAGAGCCTTTCCCCCTGACACCCCCCACATTAGCCTGATATCTGACAGTGAACTTCATCTCCATTGACCTTGAGAAGGATTTTTTTTTCTTATTTTTTTTAATATTTTATTTTATTTATTTATTTATTCCCTTTTGTTGCCCTTGTTATTTTATTGTTGTAGTTATTATTGTTGTTGTCGTTGTTGGATAGGACAGAGAGAAATGGAGAGAGGAGGGGAAGACAGAGAGGAGGAGAGAAAGATAGACACCTGCAGACCTGCTTCACCGCCTGTGAAGCGACTCCCCTGCAGGTGGGGAGACGGGGTTTGAACCGGGATCCTTATGCCGGTCCTTGTGCTTTGCGCCACCTGCGCTTAACCCGCTGTGCTACAGCCCGACTCCCCGAGAAGGATTTTTAATTATGTTGCCTGAGAATCTGATATTGAGGCAGATTTTGTTACTGAGTGTTGGTCTGCTTCTAAATTCTGCTTCTAAGACCCCTTCTGTTTCATTGGTTTAATCCCCCCTGCTTAACACGGTATTCTATTTACATAACCACTGTTAACTAAGCACCACCCTGCCTCCAGGGCATTGGTTTAATCCCCACTGTTTCCCACGCTTTTTCCTTCTCCCCAGTACATCCTCTTCGGACCTGACTCTTCCGCCTCAGGATATATAAGGACAAGATTGTAATTAGAGATAGCTTAGATTGCGCTGCATTCCACATGAATAAAGACTGAACTGCGTACCACTCAGTCATGAGTCCCTGGTCATCTCTCTCTCCCGCCTCGGAAGCTAGGCCGACAACTGAGTTTTTGTTGCAAGGCTCAGTGTCATTACTCCAACTACTGAAGAGGGCCAGACACTGATACCCCTAGTACAGCACATGTTACCATGTTAAGGACCCTGGTTCAAGCCCCTGGTCTCCGTCTGCAGGAGGGAAGCTTCCGGAGAGGTGGAGTAGGGCTGCAGGTGTCTCTCTGTCACTATCCCTCCCTTTCCCCTCTGCCCGATCATGTAAATAAAGAATTATCGATGAATCAAAGGTTCAAGGAAAACAAGTTGATGTCAGATGCTGGCAGGCAGATTTGAAGGGAGAATCATGTCTCAAAACGCATTTTTCTCTCAGTCTGTGGTCTGGAGTTTCCACAGGGAAGGGAGAAGGGTAGTTTGTTGTGGGGGAAAGAAATGGGGCCCAGTGCCCTGGCCGTCTAGCTGGCTTCAGTGAATCAGCAGGGCCGGACAGGGTGGTCTGTTCCCTGCAGAACCAGGAGACACAGAGACCACACAGTTGTGCAACCAGTTGAGTGCACATGTTACCATGCACAGGGACCCAGGTTCGAGTCCCTGGTCCCCACTGGCAGAGAGGGAGCTTCACAAGCAGTGAAACAGGGCTGCAGGTATCTTTCTGTCTCTCTCCCTATCTGCCCCCCCTTCCTCCTCAATGTTGATGCTTGCTGTGCATCTGCTATGACTGATCATGTCCTCACAAAGGGAGAGCTTGACCCACTGTCCTGCTCTGTTTCCACAGCATGGGAGTCCAGTTCCGTTTAGCGGCTCAGCACCGGAAGCCAGGCTGGGCAGGGTTCTCCGCAAGGCGTGGCCACCCACCAGGTAGGTGGATACAAACGTGTGTCCCCAGGAGCCCCCCAGGGACCCCCCAAGCCCCTCTCTTCTCTGTGCACAGAGAAAGGGAGAGACAGAGAGCAAGAGAGACAGTGTGCCCACCATCCATAGAGCTCCACCTGACTTTCACGTGGCGATGGTGATGGGAGGAATTAATCCCAGGGCTTCAGGCGAGGAAAGGTTTGTGGTTTTCAAGTTGAATTATCTCCTGACCCCTAAGAATGTGGTTTAAATTGGTCCCTTTCTTTCTTATTTCTTTTTTTTTTAATTTTTTAATATTTATTTATTTATTTTCCCTTTTGATGCCTTGGTTGATTTTTATTGTTGTTGTAGTTATTATTGTTGTTATTGATGTCATCATTGTTGGATAGCACAGAGAGAAATGGAGAGAGGAGGGGAAAACAGAGAAGTGAAGAGAAAGACAGACACCTGAAGACCTGCTTCACCGCCTGTGAAGCGACTCCCCTGCAGGTGGGGAGCCGGGGGCTTGAACCGGGATCCTTATGCCGGTCTCCTTGCGCTTCGCACCAGGTGCACTTAACCTGCTGCGCTACTGCCGGACTCCCTCAATTTATCCCTTTCTTTACTAAATTGATCCAAACCAGAAGTCTGTCTCTTTCTCTCTTCCCCCCCCCTTCCTCTCTCTCTCTCCTTCTCTCCCTCTCCCTCTATCCCTCTCCCTCTCCTTCTCTCCCTCTCTACGTTTCCCTCTCTTCCTCTCCCTCTCTCTCTCTCCCTCTTCCCTCTCCTCTTTCCCCTCTCCTGTCATCTCCTCTTCCTCTCCTCCTCTTTTCTCCTTCTCCTTCTTCTTCTCCTTCTTCTTCTTCTTGTTCTTCTTGTTCTTGTTCTTCTTCTTCTTCCTCTTCTTCCTCTCTCTCTCTCTCTCTCTCTCTCTCTCCTTCTCTCTCCTATCAATGACTCAAGCAGTCCCTGAATACACACAATCATTTTCCATGTTACCCCCTTCGCCAGCAGATGGGGGTCGAGCAGAAGTACTTTCACTGTGAAAACCTCCATTTACCACTGGGCTAGAAACTGCCACCACCACCCCAACACCCACCCCACTCCCAATGCCCCAGGCTGAGCTGTTTCCGTTTACTGTGCTACATCACTGGTTTCCTATTTTGATTCACTTTTAAAAAAATTTCCCTTAGGGAAATTTTGCTCTTTGTTGTGCAAAGCAGTTAACAGCAGCTCCTCTCTTCATGACATCACTGGGATGGGGTCTCTGTATGCAGGAAAACTCAGTAATCACAAGAAAAAAAAAGAAAAGAAAAGAAAGAAAGAAAGAAAGAAAGAAAGAAAGAAAGAAAGAAAGAAAAAAAAAAGGAGGGAAGGAGGCAGTTGAGGGGAACAACAGTGAAAGGAGAGGAGAGAGGAGAGAAAAATGTCAGGTCAAGATCCAAGTGTTGGGAGGCACTCCGCAGAGAGAAGGCCAGAGAGAGAAACATTTCTTCCCTGAAGCTGTATAGAATCCATGTCTTCCTCAAAGGAATGACTACTGGACAGATTTACATGTGTCTTATCTCTCAGTGGGGCTTATCTCATACTATTAAATATTCCAGTATTTTGCTCAAGGCCCTGGAGGTGGTGCAGTGCATAAAGTGTTGGACTCTCATGCATGAGGTCCTGAGTTCAATATTGGCCCAGTATCAAACAGAATATGCCAGAGGGATGTTTTTGTTTCTCTCTCCTATCTCTCCCCCTCTCTCTCTTGTTTTGTTTTGAATCTTTATAAAAATTTATTTATTATTGGATAGAGAGAAACAGGGAGGGGAGAGGGAGATAGAAAGGGAGAGAGACCATTTATGAAGCATCCCCCTGAAGGTGGGGAGCCGGGACTTAAACCTGGGCCCATGTGCACTATAATGTCTGCTCTTAACCAGGTGCACCAACATCTGGCCCCCAACCCTCTCTCTCTTTATCATAAATAGATAAATGAATGTTATTAAAAGCCTATTTTGCTCAGATCACCAAAAGCAGTCACCAATTCCTACCCAGAAACCATGCAGGTGACCAGGGGAGTCAGAGGTGATGTCACAGCACTGCCCCCACTTAGAGTCCACTGGCATCCGGTTCACGGTTGGGTCCAATGGGGGTCTTCAGAATCACAGGCAGCTACACTGGAAAAGTCCAGAGAGTCCTCAGACAAATTAAAATGGAAATGTCTTACAACCCCGCATATCCATGCCTAGGCATGAAAGCAGAGTACTGAAGGCACGGATTCTGGAGGGTCTCTGTGCCTCTCAGTTCACAACAGTCAAAATGCTAACTTCATACCTGTCAGTCAGTGACTGGATAAAAAAAGCTGTGGGAAGTATGTTCTGTGGAATACTACTCAACCATCAAAAAGATGGCAGTGTGTCTTTTGGGGTGGATTTTTGATCGAACTAGAGGTGAGGATACTAAGAGAAATAAGTCAGGAAATAAGAGGCAACCATCAGAGGGGTTTGTTCATATGCAGAACACAAATAGCTAAAAACAAGCAAACTTGTGGGGCCAGGTGGTGGAGTACATGGTTGAGTACACATGTTGCCATGTGCAAAGACCTGGGTTCAAGCCCCTGGCCCCCACCTCTTGGTGAAGCTTTACAAGTGGTGAAGCAGGGCTGCAGGTGTCTCTCTTTCTCTCTCCTTCTCTATCTCCTCCTTCTCTCTCAGTTCCTCTCTGTCTCTATCCCAGATAAATAAATATTTTTAACAACTTGCTAGTAATAATAATCATGCTGACTTTTAGATCCTGGGAGGAGGAGTAGGTGGACAGGGGTCTCTGGTGTGAGGAGTCACGTACTCACATAGCATATGCGGGTGTGACACGGTGCTCCTAAAATCGTACATTACTGCAAACCCATGTTAAATCAACTAACAGTTAAAAACTACAGTCCTGCTTTGGGCAGTAACACTGCCACATGGTCCCAAACACCTGTGCCCATGACCACAGTGTGACGTCTTCCCTTTCCCACAAGCCCCACCACTCCCTGTCACTCACCCACCCAGCTTTCCTTCATGACGCCCCCAAGTCTAGGGAGGCCCTGCTGGGGAGCTGTGCACAGGACAGCCCGTCCTTACCCCGCAGCTGTGTGGAGATGGTCAGGGCTGGGCTGCCTGTTTGGCAGAGAGGTCCCAGGTGTTAACACACAGAGCAGAGTGCCCTAGCACCTGGGAACATCATTTGGGGTCCATCTTCCCTTTTTTTCTCATTGATTTACATTTACTGGCACTTTAATATTGATTGATAAAGGTGTAAGATAACATGGGGTATAATTCTATACAGTTCCTACCACCAGAGCTCTGTGTCCCCATTCCCTCTATTGGAAACTGCAGTGGTTCTCCCAAGGTCACAGACATGGGCTGACTCTTTATATTTCCCCCCACTTTTTTCAATGCTCCTGCCTACACTTCCTTTCTAGGTAATCTCACACCTATTACGACTTCCGAGTGTCTTTCCTTTTTCCCTCTTCTGTCTCAGAGAGGCAAAACTAAGCCCTGGCTTCCCGCTGGTGTTTTCCAGATTCGCTTCTCTTTTATTTATTTTATCTATACAAACAAGATTCCTGGTGGGAAATACTTCAGGTCCTGGTGGAACAGGGGCTCATAGCCCTCTGGTTTACTCCCCCTATCATTTCCCCCTCTGTAAGTATGAAATAAAATTATTATTATTAATTAACCAGAGCACTGCTGAGCTCTGGCTTATGTTGGTCTGGGGGAACTGAACCTGGCACCCTAGAGCCTTAGGCATGAGAGTCTGTTTGCATAACCTTTGTGCTATCTCCCCCACTCTGGACCAAAATTCTTTATGGGGTGCAGAAGATGGGAGGTCTGGCTTCTGTCATTGCTTCTCTACTGGACATGGGTGTTGGCAGGTGGATCCACACCCCCAGACTGTCTCTGTTTTTCCCTAGTGGGGCAGGGCTCTGGGGAGGGGAGGCTCCAGGACACATGGGTGAAGGCGTCTGCCCAGGGAAGTCAGGATGGCATCACAGTAGCATCTGCAACTTGGTGGCTGAAAGGTGGTAAGATATAAAGCGGGATGAAATGATTAATGAACAGGAAACAAAGAGTAGCAATAGGGCAGGTGAAAGTAGGAGACTTACTTTTTCTCCTGTCCCTTTTCTTAAAGAATCAACTAGACATCAGCAGGAGCCCCCACCTCATTTGCTGGCACCGCAAGGCTTCCTGCGGTCCCTGTCATTTACACACACCAGCTCATGCTGAGAGCAACCAGTGAAGAGTAGGAGGTGTGGGGTGGGTGGAAAGGTCAGGCGGCGGAGAACCTTCCCAGCAGTGAGCTCCAGCAAAGGCTCCGGGCACCATGGTGGTTTCTGGAAAACACTGTCATCCACCAGGGAAAGACAGAAACAGGCTGACGGTGTGGATCCACCTACAAACACCCATGTCCAGCAGAGAAGCAATGACAGAAGCCAGAACTCCCACCTCCTGCTCCCCATAAAGAATCTTGGTCCACACTCCCAGAGGGAGAGAAATGTCAGGGGATGGTGACTAGAGGGCTCTGAACCCCAACTCCATCAGGACCCAGAGAGAGAAGAGAAAAACAACAAAGGACACTCAGAAGTAGTAATAGGTGGAGGTATGACTTAGAAGGGGAGAGAAAGCAGGACCAGAGGAAAAATGGGCCAAAGTATGTGCAGGTAGATAGACAGATAGTTATAGAAATAACAGTCTGTGATCTTAGGAGACTCATTGCAGTTTCCAGTGGAGAGAGGGAATGGGGACACAGAACTCTGATTGGTGGTGGGAATGAGGTGGAAATGTACCTCTGTTATCTTGTGGTTTTTGTAAATCAATACTAAATCACTAATACAAAAAATTAAAGTAACAACAGTAAGAAAAAAAAGCAAGAAAAACCACTCTGTCTTGGAGCTGCTTTATTTTATTTTTCTGTCTGTTTTGTTTTTGAAAATGACTTTTATTTTTTATTTCTTAATATTTTTATTTACTTACTATTGGATAGAGACAGAGAGAAATTGAAAAGGGAGGAGGAGAGACAGAGAGACACCAGCAGCCCTGCTTCACTACTCGTGAAGCTTTTCCCCTGCAGGTGGGGAGCGGGGGCTTGAACCTGGGTCCTTGTGTATTATAATGTGTGCACTTCACCAGGTGCCTCACCATTTGGCCCCTCGCACCCACTTTACAGAAGTGTGTCCTTCAGCCATCACACAGGAATGAAGCAGCAGGCTTCTCTGCGATAGATTTGCTTCCTGAATTAGCCAGGATAATTGATATAAAAGTAACGGGGTGGGGGTGCAGGGCTAGGGAGCTCAACGGTTATACAGCGTCTCTCAGAACTGAGGCTCCCAAGAAACCCCTTGAGTTTCCAAATGAGTTAAACCAAGCTTATGATAATTTTTCTTTTCTTTTTTTTCTCTCCTTTTCTCTTCTTCTGTTTTCTTAAATCTCTTCAGACTTTATTACAGAAAATTATTTCCTGTAATCTTTTCACTGGCCTATTCTGACATGCTCCTAATGACATCAGAATAACCTAGAAGATAATAATAATAATAATAATAATAAATTTAAACTTTACTTCATGGCAACTAGCAGCTATCAAATTGATGGCTTTATTTCCACAAGTAATTATAGTAGCTATATTGTCACTTTCTCTAGAGTGATCAAGATTCGTAGAACACACACCAGTCAGACCTGGCTTATCATCAGCATTTATGAAACAGAACTAGGTCTGGGGACACATCGTAGTCTTAATGTAGTGAATGTTGAGCCTCCTCTATTTTGGGGGGTGGGGTGGGGGGGAGTTAATGGTTTACAGTAAATACAGCCGTTGGTACATGTATAAAATTTCTCAGTTTTCTGAAAAACTATCTCACCCCCAGACTTGCCCTAAAGATTATAAAACCAGGACAGTGAGAATATTCACGGGGTGAATCTCTGTTTCTGTGCCATCTGTCAGTCACTTTACCCTCACAATGGGCCTTTTCTCCCCCCGCTCCCCAGAAAGAGCCTGGCATTGTCAGTGTGCCATCCACAGCTGGACCTGGCCCTGGCCCTGCCCCCTGGACACGGCCCTGTGGTCCTGCACAGCCCTGTGGTCCTGCACCAGGGCCCCCACACCAAGGACAGACACTTGTTCCTCTTCCGGGATTGGCTGGTCGTCGCCAAGCAGAGGTGAGTCCAAGACCTTCAGTGTGGCCTTTTGCTGGAAAGTGGTTTCTTTCCGAGTCCCCATCCACTGGCAGCTCAATGGCTCTGTTGTCTCCCTTCATATGATGGCAGAGGCCCAGGAGCCTGCATTCCTGGGCATCACCCCAGGCTGAGAATTACTTTATCTTTTTTTAAAAAAATTTTTTATCTTTATTTATTTGTTGGATAGAGACAGTCAGAAATTGAGAGGGAAGGGAGTGATAGAGAGGGAGAGAGACAGAGAGACACCTGCAACTCTGCTTCACTACTTGCGAAGCTTTCCCCCTGCAGGTGGGGACCGGGGGCTCGAACCTGGGTCCTTGCTCACTGTAACATGTGTGCTCAACCAGGTGCGCCACCACCTGGCCCCTACTTTATCCTTTTATTTATGGTGAATAATATGTTCCAAAATAGTAAGGTTACAGTGTACAGTTTCACACCACACCCACCACCAAGGTTCTGTGTCCCCACCGTCCCAGCTCCTGAAAGATCACCTCCAGAGTTCTCACGAAGTTTACAAACTGTTTGCTTCTGTTTTTGCTTTTTGGGGTCTTTTGTTTGTTTGGCAAGTTCATGTGGATCAGATCTCTAGATCCCACGTATGAGTGAAACCGTCTGGTAGCTGTCTCTCATCTCCTTACTTATTTTCCTAAGCATCATCACTTCCAGTTCCATCCATTTGGTCCCAAAGGACACAATGTCATTTTTGATGGCAGAGTAGTATTCCATGGAGCATATATGCCATCACTTTTTTATCCAGTCGTCTGCTGATGGCCACCTAGGCTGCTTCTACTCTTTGGCTTCTGCGGATAATGCAGTCATGAACACAGGGCTGTATGTGTCCCTTATAACTAGTGTTTGAGTATCCAGGAGGAGAATCATTTATGGAAAGAAAGTCTTGGCACTTGACCCAAACAAGCTCACCCTGTATTCATAGCAACAAGTCTGAAATCAGTCCCAGAGGTACTCAGTGGTTGAGTGAACACTAACTACCATGTTCCTCTTGGAAATATTAATAAAAATTACACATCTTCAAATTGCCTTAGATGGAGGAGGTTGTCTCAACAGAAATACAGTGTTAATTTTCTGACCTGCTGAACAATCTCCTTTGCAACACCTTTTCTTACCTCCTTCCTGATTCCACGGGCACGCGAACAGTTTGCATGTGTTCAGACGCTTATCCAATACTATTGTCTTGGCTCTCTGAAATGATCCAGATCCTCTGAAGCAGGGAAAGCTTCTTGGATGTTAAAGCAGGGCTACAGGTGTCTCTCTTCCTCTCTATCTCCCCTTACTTCTGTAGATTTCTCTGTCTCTACACAATAAATACATAAAGAATCTTCAAAGCAATGTAGACCTTTGCAGAAGATCTTCACAAATGTCCTGGCAGTTACTTATTAAAGACGTGAGTACCTAATTGCTTGTTGAATCAACCCCAGTAGCTTCCTGCTTCTAGAAATTCCAGTAAGCACAACCTGACAAGCAAATCCCTTTTTCCCAGATGCTGCTGTCTACGGCTCAGGCAGAGAGGGCAGGGGACCGAGGGTCAGGCCAGTCACCCCTTCCCCACACCCCACCCTACATCCTCTGCCTTCTTACTCTGTTCTTGTTATGGGTGGCTAGGCTGAAATGCAGCACCTCGTGAGCTCCACCCATCCGTCACTCCCGCTGTCACTTCTTGACACACTTGGCATCCTTGAGGGGCAGCTCAAGTCCACATATAAACTGGAGCAGGGTTTACATGACGCCGAGGTGAAGGCATCCACACACGCATATGCCTAAGTCCATCTCTGAAACATGGTGAGATGGGAAGGGTTGTTCTTCCACCTGCTGTGAACCTGACTCTCCAGTTTGGAGCCTAAGCAGTGACTATATCAAGAAGCCCGCGTAGGCTGGTCAGTGTGAGCGTCCTGGAAATGAGTCTTTCTGGAGACTTCTGGTTCCCTTAATGCTACCCCAACCTTGTGAGAGTGTGAGGCAGACAGAGCACACCTGGGGGGCTTTGGGAGTCAAACACCTGCCAGCGCCTCACACGCACCAGCTGGGTTAACTCCTCAACTCAACTTGCTGCTGAGCAGGGGCTCACTTAGTGCATTACGACAGATAGCAAGAGACGGGGGAAGGGAGGTGAGAGAATTGCACCTCAAACCCAAAGGCAGGTTCTTCTTTTGTTACTGATTTAATATTGATTTACAAAATGACAAGATAACAGGGCTAGAATTCCACACTGTTCCTGCCACCAGAGTTCTGTGTCCCCAGAAACTGTAGCGGTTTTCCCAAGGTCACAGATATGAGTTGACTATTATCTATCTATCTATCTATCTATCTATCTATCTATCTATCTATCTATCTTTTTGCCCATTTTTTCTATGGTCCTGCCTTCTCTTCCTTTCCAAGTCACACCTATTACTATTTCCAAGTGTCCCTCCCTTTTTTTCTCTTCTCTCTCTGGGTCCTGATGGAATTGGAATTAGAGCCCTCTGGTCATCTTACCCTAGTATTTCCCCCCTCTGGGAATATGGACCAAGATTCTGTATGGGGTACATAAGATGGGAGTTCTGGTTTATGTAACTGCTTCTCTGCTGGACATGGGTGTTGGCAGGTGGATCCATATCCCCAGCCTGTCTCTGTCTGTCCCTGGTGGGGCAGGGCTCTGACTGGAGGGGAGGTTCCAGGACACATTGGTGAGGTCGTCTGCCCAGGGAAGTCAGGATGGCGTCATGGTAGCATCTTCGACTTGGTGGCTGAAAGGTGATAAGATATAAGTCAGGACAAAATGTTTAATAAAATGTTTAAGGTGGAGAGAAGCTAGGAAGTCTACTTTAGGTATGTTCCAAGGGGCCCATGACTTTAGTAATATTTGCTTGAACTTTACAGTTAACATGCAGGGGAGCTCAGAATGTTGTCTGGGAAGATGGTGTCAGAGTTAAGAATAGGACTAGAAAGCTGGACTAGGGAAGAGAGTAGCTCCAAGACTTAAAGAGAAAATATAAATACAATTAAATGTTTACCCCATCAGTCTCACCCAGGGCCCATGTATATTCACATGAGGGGCAGGTTTTTTTGTTGTTGTTGTTTGATCCAGATTATATGTGATCTGTCTGGCATGAACAGAGTTTTCTCAGGAAAACTGGAAGAATTATTCTTCCCTAGGAGGCTGGAATAGAAAATTCGAGGGGGGTCCTCCTTTTTCCTGACCTTTTCATACCTCTGTCACTGTCATGGCATTGGGTGTAGGCTAGAATGTCTCCCTACTGCTACGGGAGTTTTATTGTTTGTTTGTTTCTCATTATTGGCTGGATGAATGATTTGCAGTCAACAGAAAATACAGTACTTGGTACATGTGCAATGCATCTCACTTTTCCACATAACACTCTAACCACCACCTCCCAGGTTCTCCCCCGCCATCATGTTCCAGGACCTGATCCCTCCCCACTCCACCCCAGAGTCATTTACTTTAGTGCAAAACACCAAACCCAGCCCAAATTCTGCTTTGTGGCTCCCTTTCTGTTCTTATTTTTCAACTTCTGTGAGTGGGATCGTCCCAGATTCATCCTTCTTTTTTCTGGCTGATTTCACTTCACAAGATTCCTTCCAGCTCCATCCAAGATGAAGTGAACAAGGTGAATTCATCATTCTTAACAGCTGAGTAGTATTCCATTGACCACAACTTGCTCAGCCACTCATCTGTTGTTGAACACCTGGGTTGCTTCCAGGTTTTGGCTATTAGAAGTTGTGCTGCTGTGAATATAGGTGCACACACATATTTTGGGATGAGGGTGGGGAGAAACTTTTATTGTGGTGATGGTATAATGAAACTCAAGGGGCATTCAGCAGGTGTTGCAATCGACCTCTTGGTTCCTGTTGCTTGCTTCCAGTTCTGGTTTGCTCCTTGGGTCTTAAGGAAGTGGTCAGTCTCGTGTGCACCGAGGTCTTGTGGTTTAGCATTGAGATGTCGGTGAGATGTATGCGCTGTCCCTCCTGATTAGTGTACCTGCCAGTCAAGGTCAGACAGGCTGTGTGCTCCCTGGAGTCTCTGCCCAAAGGATGTGGCAATTTCCCAGGGAGAACACTCCACTGACGCTTCCTCCTCGAATTCCCGGAGGCAGGGTCTTCAATGTACAGAAAAACTGAAGGACTGGGGCAGTGGAAGCAATATCTTATTTTGCATTTGATTAAAGGGCCCGTAGAAGGTGGGGGCTTTTGTAGGAAGAAGAGCCTTTGTCAATTATTTTAGAGTTTTATTTTGAATTTCCCTTGAAAAATTCTATTTTAAACTCAGGGGGGTGGGTGGGGGCATATTCTAAAGACCTTCTCACACCTACCTACCATGATGCTTTTTTTTTTTTTTTAAGATGCTAAAAGATTTCAGAGAATTCAAAAACACATCAGCCAGCCCCCTCCCCTCCTATCCCTGCAGAACGAAAGCTCGGCTGTTTTTTTTTTTAGAGCCCCTCCCTCCGTCCCCCACCCCCCCCCCCCCCAAGAAATCCCCAGGACACACAAACAGCCTTGGGGAAGTCCTGACAGGTTTCAGCTCACAAGACTTCCAGAGAAAGTGAAACTTCCTGTCTCCGGAGAGGCCCAGGCTGCTCAGGGTGGGCGGGACTGCCTGCTTTCCTGTAAAAGCCACGCAGAATCCCTGCTCCAGAAGAAAAAGAACAACAACACTGGTCATTACAAGCAGCTGGAGACCAAGGGGAAAGGGGCGGTGGTGGTGGGGTGTGCCAGGGAGCCCTTGCAGCTGGACTGTGAGTACACAGTCCCACCGCCAGGGGGCGCAGTAACCAGAGCCAGGCTGATGCTGGAGCTCCAAACTTCTCGGGAGCCCTCTGAGTCCCCTGGGCCTAGGACTGAGCATTCTTCACACTGCAGTGAAAGCAATGCAAGAGGAGAGCCCCCTTTCCCACTCCGCCCACCCCAGAGGCCAGTGTGGACAGTAGCCTCTTCTCACAAGACCAGGAGATCTTGAAAGTGGAAGATTGTAAGGTCTTGGCGAAGGGACCCCAAGTCCCTTCTTCTTCTTCTAGCGTTTGCCCTTCTTCCGTAGCCAGTCAACAGCAAAGCTGTCAGGCTTGTTGCTGGCTTTGAAAGTGACTGGGATCCACGTGGATTCAGTCGGCTAGGAAGGATCGTCAGTTTCCCCAATGAATGGGTACTCACGGGATGCACCAGAGAAGGTCGATCCAATGCAACCCGAGTCCCTAAGGCAAAAGTTCAGTGTGAGAATTGGGAGAAGGAAAACAAGGGCCTTGTCTGCTCTTCTCAGTGCCTAGATAACACCGAGAAACACTCCATTAAAATACAAAGAGACGGGGGTGGGCGGGCGCTAGCGCAGCGGGTTAAACGCAAGTGGCGCAAAGCGCAAGGACCAGTGTAAGAATCCTGGTTCAAGCTCCTGGCTCCCCATCTGCACAGGTCTGCAGGTGTCTATCTTTCTCTCCCCCTCTCTGTCTTCCCCTCCTCTCTTGATTTCTCTCTGTCCTATCCAACAATGACGACATCAATAACAACAACAATAATAACTAAGACAATAAAACAACAAGGGCAACAAAACTGAAAATAAATAATAATAAAAATTCTTTTAAATAAAATACAAAGAGACACAGAATGTACAATCGTCACCACTGGGGGAAGCCCCCCCTTATCTCTGTAACCTCCCCTCCAGCACACACACTGAAGAAAAGTTCTCCCCACTACCTAGGTTTTTTATATATTTTTTATTTTTATTAGTGATTGAATATTGATTTACAAAATTAGGAGATAATAGAGGCAGAATGCCACACTGTTCCCACCAGTAGAGTTCTGTGTTCCATTGGAAACTGCAGTATTTCTCCCAAGGTCACAGATATGGGTTGACTATTATTTTTATAACTATATACTTATATATATTTACCCCCTTTTTTTTTCCTATGGTCCTGCCTTCTCTTCCTTCTAAGTCACACCTACACGTGTTATACTTCTGAATGTCCTCCCTGCTCCCCCTTCTGTCTCCAGGTTCTGATGGAACTGGGGTTCAGAGCCCTCTGGTCATCCTCCCCCTGTCATTTCTCCCCACTCTGGGACCCAGGACCTAGTTTGGGGACAGTTTTCTTGGGGCAGTCTGAAGACCATTGCCAAGTTCAAGTCCTCAGTTCCAGACTTAGATGAAGTCACCTATATTCTAAGCTTGTCTGCCTTCAGCTAAGAAGTCCAGCCCCCCGCCCCCACCACCACCATGGACTTTGCTTCTTCTGGTCTCTCTGCTCTGTCTGCTCAGAGGGGGTTTCATTCCCTCTTCCGTCCCAATGGTCCTCAGAGTGGGGGACAAAGCCAGCACTCAAGAAGCCACGGGACAGAACTAAACCTCCGCTCTCTGCCCTTCTACACTGTGAATGGAGCTCTGGGTTTCCCCCTCTGGGATAAGAAACCATAGGACGCACTTCATACCAGGAAGGAAGTCCAAAATAGGCCCAAACCTGAGTATGAGGATGGAGGGTTGACGGTGGCAAAAATGACTCCAGACGGGTGCTGAGAAAGAGGCATCAGTGTGTGGAGAGTGTGCTTTGAAGAGTCACTCTCTGAACTGCTTTCCAGGAAGGGTTCAGAGGCCCTGCTCACTCTTGACTCAAGTGGAGAAGAGAGGAGAGGGGAGGGGAGGGGAGGAGAACTCTCAGCCTCCTGCACTAGCCACAGAGCCCCTTAAGGTGCAGAACTGACTAGCTGATAACTGCTGGCTGCCATGAGCTGAAGGCCAGGTCTGCCCAAAGAGGGGATAAAAAAGGGGAAGTGCATTGAAAGTAGCAACAGGTGTAGGTGTGACTTAGAAGGAAGGGAAGGTAGGGCCATAGGAAAAGGGGGCAAATGCATATAAATATAGATAGTTACAGAAATAATGTTCAGTCTACAGCCATACCCCCGTGAACATGCCCAATCTAGTCTGGTCTCAGAAGAAGTAATATCCAGCCCGTATCTGTGACCTTAGGAGAGCCACTGCAGTTTCCCGTGGAGGGAATGGGGATGCAGAACTCTGGTGGTGGGGATGGATGGAGCTGTGCCCCCATTAGTTCGTAACTACATTCTGGGGTGAAAGAGAGAGTCCAGACTCAGGGGGGAGGGGTAGTTTGAGAGGGTTTGAAAAGGGCCTTGGGGTTTTGATGTAGTCATATGTCAACAACCATATTGAAAAACATGACCACCCCTAGTAAAATGAAGACAGAGAGGGCGGGGGAGACAGCATAAAGGTCATGCAAAGAGACTTTCATGCTGAGGCTCCAAAGTCCCAGGTTCAACCCCTAGCACCACTGTAAGCCTGAGCTGAGCTGAACAGTACTCTGGGGCGGGGGGGGGGGGGGGGAGGAAATGGGGCGGGAGGGAGGGGAAAGAGAGAGAGAGGAAGTCTGAACTCTCAGAAGGAGTAAAGTAAAATAGAGACATTTAAATCCATCCCTCTTGTTGGACAAAAGGGAAATGATGGTGGCTTTTATGTTAAAAAGCTAGGGGTGACACACATGGTTGAGTACAGATGTTCTGATGCACAAGGTCCCAGGTTCAAGCCCCCAGTCCCCACCTGCAGGGGGAAAGCTTCATGAGTGGTGAAGTAAGGCTACAGGTGTCTCTATCTATCTACCTATCTATCTATCTACCTATCCCACTTCCTCTTGATTTCTGGCTGTCTCTATCCAATAAATAAAGATAATTTTAACAGAAGCAACTTTTTAAAATTCTTTTTTATTTATATAAAGGAAACATTGACAAAACTATAGGATAAGAGGGGTACAACTTTGCACAATTCCCACCACCAGATCTCTGTATCCCATCCCCTCCCCTGATAGCTTTCCTATTCTTTAACCCTCTGAAAGTATGGACCCAAGGTCATTGTGGGATGCAAAAGGTGGAAGATCTGGCTTCTGTAACTGCTTCCCCGCTGAACATGGGCATTAATTAGTTGATCCATACTCCCAGCTTGCCTCTCTAGAAGCAACTTTTAAAGAGTGAGACTCCAACCCCCAGGAGAAGGCTGTGCAGTGAGTGGTAGAGGAAAGGCCTTGTGCAGGAAAGATCCTGAGTTCAGTCTCTGGCACCAGTTAAGTTAGAGTGATGCTCTGTTTCTCTTTCCCCCTTCATTCTCTCATAAAGAAAGAAAGAAGTGGAGGAGAGGCTGGGTGGTGATGCACCGGGTTAAGCGCACATAGCATGAAGTGCCACACCTGTTCAAGGACCCCGGTTCAGGCCCCAGGCTCCCCACCTGCAAGGGGGTCACTTCACAAGCAGTGAAGCAGGTCTGCAGGTGTCTATCTTTCTCCCTCTCTATCTCGCCCTCTTCTCTCTGTCCTGTCTAAAGAAAAAAAAATAATTGGAAAAAATGGCCACAAAAGCAGTGGATCTTAGCACAGGCACTGAGCCCAGAAACAACCCCAGAGGCAAAAAAAAAGGAAAGGAAGAAGCTTAAGAGGAGGTTCCTGTGTATTTATAAAATGCATCCAATTTATCTAAGTTTCTTTATAGTGGACTCTTCAAATACTCATTTTCCAGATAAACTTGGTACTGTATACAAAGATACATGATGAGAAACTCTTATAAGAGGCTGGGGGGGGGGTGTGGATCCAGCTGCCAACACCCATATCCAGTGGAGAAGCAATTGCAGAAGCCAGAACTCCCACCTTCTGCTCCCCATAAAGATCTTTGGTCCATACTCCCAGAGGGGGAGAAATATTAAGGGAAGTTAGAAGAAACTGAAATCTAGAAATCAATTCCTATAGCAACAAAAACAATAAAATATCTAGGAGTAAACCTAACCAAAGAAGTGAAAGACTTGTATACTGAAAATTATGAGTCACTACTCAAAGAAATTGAAAAAGACACAAAGAAGTGGAAAGATATTCCATGTTCATGGGTTGGAAGAATTAACATCATCAAAATGAATATATTACCCAGAGCCATCTACAAATTTAATGCTATCCCCATCAAGATCCCAAGCACATTTTTTAGGAGAATAGAACAAATGCTACGAATGTTTATCTGGAACCAGAAAAGACCTAGAATTGCCAAAACAATCTTGAGAAAAAAGAACAGAACCGGAGGCATCACACTCCCAGATCTCAAACTGTATTATAGGGCCATTGTCATCAAAACTGCTTGGTACTGGAACATGAACAGACACACTGACCAGTGGAATAGAATTGAGAGCCCAGAAATGAGGCCCACACGTATGGACATCTAATCTTTGACAAAGGGGCCCAGACTATTACATGGGGAAAGCAGAGTCTCTTCAACAAATGGTGTTGGAAACAAGGGGTTGAAACATGCAGAAGAATGAAACTGAATCACTGTATTTCACCAAATACAAAAGTAAATTCCAAGTGGATCAAGGACTTGGATGTTAGACCAGAAACTATCAGATACTTAGAGGAAAATATTGGCAGAACTCTTTTCCGCATACATTTTAAAGACATTTTCAATGAAACGAATCCAATTACAAGGAAGACTACGGCAAGTATAAACCTATGGGACTACATCAAATTAAAAAGCTTCTTCACAGCAAAAGAAACCACTACCCAAACCAAGAGACCCCTCACAGAATGGGAGAAGATCTTTACATGCCATACATCAGATAAGAGTTTAATAACCAACATATATAAAGAGCTTGCCAGACTCAACAAGACAAAAAATAAGCCCATCCAAAAATGGGGGGAGGACATGGACAGAATATTCACCACAGAAGAGATTCAAAAGGCCGAGAAACACATGAAAAAATGCTCCAAGTCTCTGATTGTCAGAGAAATGCAAATCAAGACAACAATGAGATATCACTTCACTCTTGTGAGAATGTCATACATCAGAAAAGGTAACAGCAGCAAATGCTGGAAAGGGTGTGGGGTCAAAGGAACCCTCCTGCACTGCTGGTGGGAATGTCAATTGGTCCAACCTCTGTGGAGAACAGTCTGGAGAACTCTCAGAAGGCTAGAAATGAACCTACCCTATGACCCTGCAATTCCCCTCCTGGGGATATATCCTGAGGAACCCAACACATCCATCCAAAAAAGATCTGTGTACACATATGTCCTTGGCAGCACAATTTGTAATAGCCAAAACCTGGAAGCAACCCAGGTGTCCAACAACAGATGAGTGGCTGAGCAAGTTGTGGTCTAGATACACAATGGAATACTACTCAGCTGTAAAAAATGGTGACTTCACCGTTTTCAGCCGATCTTGGATGGACCTTGAAAAAATCATGTTGAGTGAAATAAGTCAGAAACAGAAGGATGAATACGGGATGATCTCACTCTCAGGCCGAAGTTGAAAGACAAGATCAGAAAAGAAAACACAAGTAGAACCTGAAATGGAATTGGCGTATTGCACCAAAGTAAAAGACTCTGGGGTGGGTGGGTGGGTGGGGAGAATACAGGTCCATGAAAGATGATGAATGACATAGTGGGGGTTGTATTGTTAAATGGGAATCTGGGGAATGTTATGCATGTACAAACTATTGTATTTACTGTTGAGTGTAAAACATTAATTCCCCAATAAAGAAATAAATTATAAAAAAAAAGAAGAAGAAAAAGCATTTTTCCCTTCAGAAACCAAGGAGGATTGTGTTCAGTTGCATTTTACTGTAAGTAACACGAAGACGCCCAAAGGTGTGTGCATGTCATAACTTGCTTAAGTGGTTTTGAAATATCCTCTGGCCCTTGTGGCCACTGCGGTGCACAGCTGAAATCCTCTGCTTGTGAGACAGGCGGGATCCTTTGCAGAACCCAGGAGGGAACGTCAGTAGCAAGTGCCTCATTCAAAGAGGAGAACCTAGCACCCAGCACAAGGACCTTCCCAGCACGGCCACGTGGAGCTGCACTGTCATACGTCCACGAAACCCACCCCCGGCTTCCCCTCTTCTGGATTTAACATGCTTCAAATCACTCAACATGTTTAAGGAATTTCTAAGGTTAAGACATCGATGAGCCATATTTACCATCTCTCACCAGCATTTAGCAATATTCACTTGGCTCCACCAAAGGTCTCACGTCCAAAAAGTCACTTTTTAGAGTGAAAAAGGACACAGTCTAAATGTTATTATTATTGTTATCTTTATTTATTTGATAGAGACAGCCAGAAATCGAGAGGAATAGGGGGAGCTAGGGAGAAAGACAGAGAGACACCTGCAGCCCTGCTTCAGCGCTCATAGAGCTTTCCCCTTGTAGGTGGGGACCAGGGGCTTGAACCTTGATCCTTGTGCACTGTAGCATGTGCACTCAACCAGGTGCACCAACCCCTGGCCTTGCAACATTATTTTTTTTAAAAAAAACTACTTATACAGATGCATTTCTGGTACCTGTCAGTGAATGTCAGCACATGATTTAATCTGTTGTCAGCTGGAAATGTGAATTAAACATAGATTTCACTACTTCCTCCTGTTCACATGTAGGCATAGCCTGTCCTGAATCTCACTCCTTGAAGTCTAGCAAGCAGCAAGATCTGGAAGCATCTAGATCATCTGTTACTACTGCACACATATTGTGAGATTCTCCTCAAAACTTCTCCAAAGCTGTTTATTGGGGGGGGGGGAACTTTTGGGACTTTTAGGACTTTTCCAAAGAACAAATCCATGAAACAATGTCAATACAGTAATCTGTGTTTCCTTATTACTAGTCATTGTTCTAAGCCCTGATTTATAGTCTCTTAGTTCTTGAAAGTAATCTGTCAGGTTAGAAATGTCACCTCATCATTTGTAGCCATTCTTTCTTCTTAAAAGCCCAGCCCACTCAAAAGAAAAAGGGGGGGAGAGGGTTAGAGATTAAGCGTGGATGTATTTTTAAACCCAGTACGTTTAAACCAGGGGAGTGGGTAAGATCCCCCAGGAAGTCAGTGGGGAAGCAAAAGGAAGTGAATCAAGAACTGGGTTGTAGGATGCTTCAACATGAAGGGGGTCACTTTTCCATTTTTCTAGAGAAGCTGATGAGTCTGGGAAGTTATACAGATGGCCAAGGTCACCCAAGGTCACCCAACAGGACCCAGACAGACAGCTTCCAGGACTCACATTGTGCAGTTCCCTGCTGCTCAGAAGCAAGTCATTAAGATCTGAGTTCAGCTGAGACATGAACCAGTGCAGGTGTATCTGTACTCCTGTTGGCCATTTGTGAGGGAATAACACGTCAGCAGAGGTCGCTTAGTTGGGTGCTTCTGGCTGCAGCCCAGTATGAGACGGGGTTGTGGTCTCATCTGAAGGCTAGTTTGGGGAATGGTCCTCTTCCCTCTCCACTCATGTGGCTGTTGGTGTGTAAGCCCTCCCCACCCAAGTCATCATCTCTTCTTGACTCCCAGGTCTCGGTATTTCTCCAGCTGATGCTAGTCATCTTGTATAACACACTGTACAGGGCATCTCCTTCTGCCTGTCACTATTCTTGGCAGTTAGGCTAAGGAAGCATGGAACCCTGATATTCTGGAGAGGGAAGTCTATAAAGGAAGACGGAAACTTGATGAGAAAATTAAGCTAGGCTGTGGGGATGCGGTGGCTTGCAACGGAGGAAGAAAGTACAGTTAGTTGGGCAAGAAGAGTTGGCTGTTCATAGCCTGAGGACTCAGATGCAATAGAAAATGGTTATGCAAAGAGGCTTTCATGCCTGAGGCTCTCAAGTCCCAAGTTCAGTCCCCCACACCACCATAAGCCAGAGCTGAGCAGTAGTCTGGTTAAAAAAAAAAAAAGTGACTTGACACACTAGCAAGGAATGTATCTTTAGTACAATCCAAGAATACTAAAACAGAAATAGAACTTCCAGGAGTTTCATAGTCATTCAAAAAGCTTTTACTCTGATTCAGTGTATGAAAGTACTGCTTATACCAAGACCCAGAGAGGAAAGAGGGGAAAAGGAAGGACATTCAGAAGAAGCAATAGGTGTAGGTGTGACTTAGAAAGGGAGAGAAGGCAGAACCATAGGGAAAAACAGGGGGCAAATATAAATATAGATAGTTGTAGAAATAATATTTAACCCATATCCGTGACCTTGGGAGAACCACTGCAGTTTCCAGTGGAGGATATGGGGGACACAAAACTCTGGTAGTGGGAATGGTGGGGAATTATCTCCTATTATCTCACAACTTCACAAATCAATATTAAATCACTAATTAAAGATGTATTATACAACAACAGACAAGGAGATTATTGATCCTCCTTCATTCAGACCTTACTTTCTGTCACTTCATAGTATATCAGGATTATTTTCATGTAGCTATATTTATTATATGTACTTAAATTTTTTATTATCTTTATTTATTGAATAGGGACAGCTAGAAATCAAGAGGAGCGGGAGAGAATCAGAGCGATAACTCTGCCACCCTGCTTCATCACTTGCGAAGCTTTCCCCCATAGGTGGGGACTGGGGGCTCAAACCCAGGTCCTTGTGCACTGTAACATGTGTGCTCCACCAGGTGCACCACCACCCAGCCCCTATATGTACTTTTAAAGATTATTCTACTGTGTTACATATTTTATTGTGGTTATGAAAATGTCCAAGCTGGATACCTTTATGTAGTCATTTTATAATCAATCACAAAATTGAAGAAGAAAAAAAAAGTCTTGAGTAGAAGTTGCTCCCCAGTTCCCATTCTTACCTACCCTGCTGCATCTTACAGGAAGGGCTGACCCCCACTTAGCCTCTTACTGATTCTAACAACTGTGTCTGTCATTTCCTGGTCCTTGTCTGTGGCTCAAATGCTGCATCTGTCACCTGCCACTGTCAATATGTTCAATCCCTGGGACAAAACACACTAGAGCTAAGTGACTAATATAAGTGTCTCACACATGACTAATATATATGATATATATACACACACACATATATATATATATATATATATATATATATATATATATATATACACACACACACACACACACATATATATATATATATATATATATATATATATATATATATATATATATATATATCCTTAGATGAACAATTGGCATTTATGGAAAGCTAAATTTTCTGAGGCACTTTTAGGAATTAGGAAGTTAGCAGTAAGTTTCATTTTACTTATTTGCTCTCATTTTTTTTACTTCAAAGAGAGAGAGAGAGAGCAGAGAATACAGAAAAATAGGAGCTGGGCGGTGGCACTCCTGGTTAAGCACACATATAACCATGTGTAAGAACCCCACAAGGGTCCAGAATCAAGGCCCCACTCTCCCACCTGCAGGGGAGACTCTTCACGAGTAGTGAAACAGGTCTGCAGGTATCTCTCTTTCTCTCTCCCTCTATCTCTCCCCTCCTCTCTCAATTTCTCTTTGTCCTGTCCAATAAAAATAGAAAGAAAAACAATGGTCGAATGGTTGCCGGCAGCAATGGCTTTGCTGTCCAGGCACCAAACCCCAGGGATAACCCTAGTAGCAACAGAGAGGGAGAGAGAGAGTAGAAATGAAAATTATTTATGACATTTTCTCTGTATTTCTGAGAAAGGAAGTGTTCCTATGTAAACTGTGTAAGGCTCTGAAATGATTGAATCCTTAGAGCATCTGCTAGTCACCTGTTGCTCTTCATCTCCTGATTGGAGAGGACGTGTCCCAAAGGACTGTGGCCCTTGAACTGACCTGGAAATCACACCCGCTATTAGTGCATCTGAAGCTTTGCACAAGAAAATCTCAAACTGGAGCTGTTGAATGTCAGCCAATTTGGGCCAGACCGTGGCATACCTGTTTAAGCTCACACACGACATTACGCAAGGACCTGGATTCAAACCCCTGGTCCCCACATGCAGAAGGGGGGAGCTTCATGAGTGGTGAAGCAGAGCTGCAGGTATCTCTCTGTCTCTTTCCCTCTCTATCTCCTCCTTCCCCTCTTAATTTCTCTCTGTCTATCCAATAATAAAAATAAATAAAAGGATTTTTGGAAGGAAGGAAGAAGAAAGAAAGGAAGGAAGGAAGGAAGGAAGAAAGAAAGAAAGAAAGAAAGAAAGAAAGAAAGAAAGAAAGAAAAAAGATCTAGGTGTCGTGTGGTGGCACACCTGGTTAGTGCATGTTACAATGTGCAAAGACCTGAGTTCGAGCCCCCAGTCCTCACCTCCAGCAGGAGAGCTTTGTGAGTGGTGAAGCAGTGCTGCAGATGCCTCCCTCCCTCTCTACCACCACTTCTCTCCCAATGTCTGGCTGTCTCTATCCAATAAATAAATAAAAGGGATTGGGTAGTGGCACACCAGGTTAAGAGCACATAGTATGAAGTGTAAGGACCTACACAAAGATCCCAGTTTGAGCCCCTGGCTCCCTACCTGCAGGGGGAGGATGTTTCACAAGCAGTGAAGCAGGTTTTCAGGTGTCTATCTTTCTTCCTCTCTATCCTCCCCTCCCTCTCAATTTCTCTCTGCCCTGTCCAAATAAATAAATAAATAAATAAATAAAATGACCTCCAAGAGCAGTGGGTTCACAGTGCAGGCACCGAGTCCAGCAATTGTTGTTAAAGTTCGGGGCTCCAGCAGGCCGGGCTAGCTTCGCAGCGGTGAACAGAGACTCGAGGACACATGGCTGGGCTGAGAAACTGCAGTTTAATCTTTATTCACAAGCGGGCAAATCACCACACATGTGCTTCCCCATCTTTCTCCCTCAGCGGCTGCTGCAACAAGTCTGCCCGTCCGTCAGGGTTCTGGGGTGGGGACAAGTGGCCCTGCGAAACTAGCAGGGCTAAACCACAGTCTCCTAGAGGTGGGGGGAAGGGGACCAAACCAATATGAAGAATACCAACAAGCAATAACCCTGGAAGCAATAAATAAATATTTAAAAATTTTAAATTCATCACATATTAACACACACACCAACCCATTCAACACAGAGAGCTGGAGACTGGCCAAACACACAATCATCCCCGAACAGTTACTAAATGATACTCAGAAGCTCTTTCTACAGAGAAATTAATTGTATCTTTACTGTCACCCCATGCAGGAGCCACTGTCTTAGTCAGTTAATGCCACGAAAATGACACAGGACAGATCATCTCAAAACAGCCTACACAAACCAGCCCCCACCTCTCACTCATTCGTCTGTGGGGAACCCACGGGCCAGCTGCCCGAACCTGGCTCTGCTGGGCTTTAGTACCCACCACAGGCAGCAGCCAGGCTTCTCCTGGCACCTCGGCCTTCTGGGACCCTCAGGACACCCAGAGCATGTGTCCCTAGCCACAGAGAGCACACCACCCTCACGAGCGTGTTCAGACCTCGTGTGTCTTATATGCCCTGTGATCCAAACAAGTCCAGTAGCCAGCTTCAAAGTCAAGAGGCAGGGAAGTCCATGACACACCCCACAAGTCCATGACACACCCCACAAGAGGCTGCTCCAGGGGGCTGGATGGGCAGCAGACCAGGGGGCAGAAGGTTGACACCGAAAGAAGCAAGCCAGCACAGGTGCACTAGTGCTCATTTTCAAGATGCGGACGTCAGGAGCGGAAAGACTTGCCCAGTTCCTGCTAATGCTCAAGGAGAAGCTGACATTTAAACCCACACACATCATCCCTGGAGCTCACACTCTTATACACAGCAGCTGAAAGGGACCACACAAAGCCTCCTCAGCAAAGAGCAGAAAAGGTGGGGAAGATCAGAGAGGAGGTGTCTGTCTTTCTTTCCTCCTCTCTTTCATTCCCTCCTCTCCTGATTTCTCTCTGTCCTATCCAACAACAACAGCGATACCAACAATAATAATAACAACAAGGATACATGGGCAACAAAAATGGGGGGAAATGGCCTCCAGGAGCAGTGGATCCATAGTGCAGACACTGAGCCCCGAGCGATAATCCTGGAGGCAAAAAAAAAAAGTAAAATCAATATAATCGAAAAATCTGGTAACTATATATTATGTAAGTTCTTATAACAAAAATAAGATCATAAGCATAATAAGTATTGATGAAAATAATGCTTTACATTTGATTGTTTAAACATGTTTTCATTATTGACTATAGCCAAATGGTATCAATTTGGTTAACATTCCTTAATATTTCAATGAAAGGCAATTGCTTTCTCCTCTCAGCTTCTGAATTCTGACCAAACCAAGTCATAAGAAACTAAATCATTGTGAAATACCAATTCAGAGAAAATGCCATCAAAGGAGAAATGGCGGTTCAGCTTTAACCCCAAAATAGATGGAGCTGTAGTTACTGAATGTGGAGGCACAGCGACACTGGCACTTGTACAGAAACACAGAGACATCCCGTGACCAGAATCATTTCACAACACATCATCCAGCCCAGCCTCGCGCTGAAGCGTCCACCTCACATTGCCTGCAGCTAAAAAGAATTCGTTGCTTGTACAAATTTTAGCTTTGCTTTCACAGTCCCTGAGTGTGACTATGGTGAAGCTGCCCACCACATTATTAGAACACACCTACCATTGTAAAACAGAGCCTCCTGTTTCACCATTACATACAGGATTGTAAAAACCTGCCCACATTACAGAATCACATATATCTAAATGCAGTCGTGAGAAAATAAGAAGGCCACTACACAGGTGTCAGTCGTTTGACTTGGAAATTTAGAGAAGCAAATGGGTACAAAGAAGTGAAAACCAAAATTTAAACTCTTGAAATAAATAAGTTTAAGTATATAAAAATAAAAGCATCAAGTTTGTAGTAGCAGAAATAATCACTACAATATAAAAATAAAATCTATATGGGGCTCTAGCTAAGAAAATATAGAAATACATATAAGAAAAAACAGCCATGGCAGTGGCTCACCTAGTTAAGCACACATGTTACAATGTGCAAGGACTCTGGGTTCAAACCCATGCTATCCACCTAAAAAGAGAGGCTTCATGAGTGGTGAAGTAAATACTGTAGGTGTATCTCTCTGTCTCTCTCCCTCTATCTTCCCCTACCCTATCAACTTCTCTCTGTCCTATCAAATTAAGAAAAGAAAAATAGGGAGTCAGGCAGTAGTGCAGCGGGTTAAGCGCAGGTGGTGCAAGTGCAAGGGCCGGGGTAAGAATCCTGATTCGAGGCCTGGCTCCCCACCTGCAGGGGAGTCGCTTCACAGGCGGTGAAGCAGGTCTGCAGGTGTCTGTCTTTCTCTCTTCCTCTCTGTCCTCCTCTCCTCTCTCCATTTCTCACTGTCCTATCCAACAACGACGACATCAATAACAACAGTAATAACTATAGCAATAAAACAGCAAGGGCAACACAAGGGAATAAATAAGTATTAAAAAAATTAAAAAAAAAAAAAAAGAAAAATAGAGGCCGGGTGGTGGTGCACCTGGTTGAGTGCACACACGACAATGCGCAAAGACCCAGGTTCAAGTCCCCAGCCCCCACCTGCAGGGGGAAAGCTTCACAAGTGGTGAAGCAGTGCTGTAGGTGTCTCTCTGTCTCTCTCCCTCTCTATCTCTCCCTTTCCTCTACAATTCTGGCTGTCTCTGTCCAGTAAATAAAGATAGTAAAAGCAAATTTTTAAAAAAACAAAAGAAAAATAGTCAAGATCCTTACTGATAAAGTTTTAGTTAAATACAAAAGGACAGTAGCAAAGAAGTATACCATCTTCATGGATGGAAAGACTCAGTATGAAGCTATCACTTCTCCCCCAAATTTCTGTAGAAGTGTCAGTGAAAAAAAATCCCCCAGGGGATTTTCTTAAGTAGAGATTTCCTATTTCTTAAATTCTTAAATGAGCCAAAACAAGTCTGTGAAGAAAAACAAAGAAAGAAGACAGAAAAAAATATAAAGTCAGAGAAATCAAAACAGATTGTCTTTCGATAGTGATGGCTTACTGATGATTGTTCTTTCCTGGTTTCTAATTTTTCCTGTATTTAAAAAATCCCCACCCTCACCAAAAGAAAATGTAAGAAATAAGCAGACATAGTCACTACAAAAGCAAGCTGGAAATGGAACAGGAGCCAAGAGACATTTCAAGTGGTTTTGAGACAAAGTTTAAGAACCCGCCAATGTGCAGAGCTGAGAGGTTGCCTTCAAGGGGTCATGGTTCAGCGAGTTGACAGGTGACGTACTGGCTACTCCTTTCGCTACATTTTGCACAAGTTGTCTAGCCATTGAACCTCGGGCCTCAAGCATGAAAGACTTTTTTTGCAGAACCATTATGCTATCTCCCAGTCCAAATCTTTATTTTAAGTGGCCATAAAGTATCCTTACTCACAACTGAGTACTTGGCAGTTACTTCACCCTGCTGGTCATGTGCTTAAGGGGCGCTGACACGAATGAGGCTTAAAGGATTGGGTTTAAACATTTATAACTTTAATGCTATGCTGTGTGTGTGTGTGTGTGTGTGTGTGTGTGTGTGTGTGTTCTCTCTCTTTAGACCCATTTTATTTGTTTTATTTTAATGAGGAAGAGATATAGAGAAAGACAGAGGTGGGCAGAGAGACCAGAGCTGCACTGCTCAGCTCTAGCTTATGGTGGTCTGGGGAACTGAACTGGGACTTAGGAGCCTCATGCCTGAGAACCTTGTTGCAAGATCATTCTGTTGTCTCCCCTACCCTCTCTCTTTTATTTGCTAAGTCAGACCAGGCTAGGAAACCCTGTCAGTGGCAAATGAACAGAAGCAAACTTTAACAGGAAGAGAGAGAAGTAAGGTGGGGGCACTCACTGTTCACTCCCTTCCAGGGAGACTCCCAGCCTGACTCACAGCAGGAGAGCAGAGGTGGGGCCCACCCTTTTTGTGAGACCTCTGCCCTCCCCGCAGGGGGGAACCCCTGTGCCCAGCCTCTGCCAGACCACTTTCCCCCAGTGCAGGGAGTGGCTTCGTGTCCAGTGTCCATGCAGGGGCCACCTCCAGCACAATATTGTTGCAAATGATTCTTTTTTTGTTGTTGCCACCAGGATTATCACTGGGACTCAGTGTTGGCACTATGAACCTCTCTCTCTCTCTCTCTCTTTCTATTTTATTGGATAGGACAGAAAGAAATTAAGCGAAGGAAGGGAAATAGGGAGGTAAAGAGACAGAGAGACACCTGCAGACCTGATTCATTGCTTACAAAGCCCCCCCACACACACACACACACTGCACATGTGGATGGAGGCTTGAACCTGGGTCTTTGAGCATAGTAATGTGTGTGCCACCATCCCACCCCCTTGGCAATGATTCTTTACAATATATAGTTACACTGATTGGTTAGATTTATGTTATTAGTTGGGTACATTAAATATGTAATTTGGACCATTATGAATTATGACATTATATTATTATAAAGTAATATGTATTAGTTATACTGTTATTAATTGCATATATAATTTATTAGTCATGATTAATGACTATATTAGATATTTAATAGAAATAAGTTACTCTTCTAAATTTTACCTTGCATATTATTATAAAACAGTATAGCTTATGTTAGTTATGACTACTAATAACTAGTGACTAATAATAATTAATAGTTATATTATATATGTAATATTATTGTATTATATAATATTATCACAAATAATAATTACTGGTAACAGATACTAATTACTAACAGTATACTAACTATTCAATTAGCTATATTAAATATTACATTAGGAACCCTGTCCTCTACCTGCCACACTGGAAGAAATTTCAGTCCTATGGTATATTTCTCTCTCTCTCCAAAAAAAAGTCAGCCTGCAGCAGTGAAGCCCCAGTGATGACAAAAATAATTTACATCAACTGTGCAATGCTATAAAGACCTGTTAATGTATTAGAATATCTTCTACAGAATGTGTCTCTTGAAAGCAGGACCTAGGGCAGCCTCCATCAGGTGTCTGAGTTGATGGTATTAGGACCAGGTGAAGCCTCTGCCCACCCCTTCCCAGCAGGAGAGACGGTATGGCAGCTGCGTGGGGACAGAACACCACATGCACCCAGCGTTTGTCTCCATGCTCTGCACATGACTCTGGTCTGTTGGGAGGGAATGGTCCCACCAAGAATCGGCATTTTATTCCATGTTGAGAATGCACCACCCTCTGGCCTAGCAGTTTTTACTATTTGTACCACCTGGTGGTATTGTCCATCTCTGCTTGGAGAAGGGGACCCACTGCTTGAGCAACACCTTTGCCTAGAGCCCCAGCACTGGCAAGCTGTGAAGTTCAGATCTGAACCTGGGTTTTAATCTGTGCTTTGGACTGTTAGGGGCTAGAAAAGGACTCAGAGGTCTGGGATAGTCTGGGTCAGTGGTTTATATACACTAGGCTTCCTTGATATAATCAGTGTGAAAGTACTGAAACACAAAAGTTAAAGATTGTAAAAGAAATTGTCCTGGGGAGGGGGTGATGGAACCTAGGTTTACTAGAAGATTCTAACTAGGTTACCTTGGCTTTCATTCTCTGACTTCGCCTAAAGGGCCTGGAAACTGCATGTGCTGGTGAGAATGTGGAGAGACTAGGTATGGTTTACTTCAGTGCAGCCCTTATGGAAAATAGCATGGAGAAAAGTAAAGAGAGGGAGAGGGGGAGGGAAAGGGAAAGGGAGAAAAGGGGGAGAAAGAAGGGACAGAAAGAAGTCAGAAAAGAAAGAAAGAGAAAGAAAAAAGAAGGGATGAAGGAAGGATAGGAGGAAATAGAAGGAAAGAAAGAAAGAATGAATGAATGAATGAATGAATGAATGAATGAATGAATAAAAAAGAGAGAGAAGAGAGAGAAATGGAAGGAAGGAAGGAAGGAAGGAAGGAAGGAAGGAAGGAAGGAAGGAAGGAAGGAAAATGGATGGATGCTTGGAAGGAAGGAAAAGGAAGGGAGAGGGAAGGTGTGTAGGAGAGAAAGAGAGGAAGAAAGAGAAATACCTGGGGATTCAGCAGTGGCACTCCTAGACATCTGTCTGAAGGACACAGAGATAATCAAAATGGTATTCAGAGTCCATGTTAGTACTTACACAATTCACAGTAGCCAAAACATAGAATCCACCCCAGTACCCTGGATAAAAGCTGACACTCTTTGGGGGGCAGGAGGTTGATTTGAGTTGGCATTCTCCATGCCCCAGTTGTGGGAAAGCTTTTCCCCTTCATAGCAAAGCTGGTGGGGAAGAATTTGTTCTTCTGTGGCTCTTGACAGCTCAAAAGACAGTAAAAGATCTTTGGTCCTTACTCCCATAGGGATAAAGAATATAGAACCTTCCAGTGGAGGGGATGGGATATGGAACTCTGGTGGTGGGAATTGTATGGAATTGTACCCCTGTTATTCCACAATCTTGCTGATCATTATTAAATCACTAATAACAAAAAAAATGAGTAAATACTGAATATAGATGTAGCACCTGGGCTTGTGGCACTCTCGTTTGATGGACTTCTTTCTTTCTTCCTGTCCTTTTCCCCTAGCCTCTCCCAAATGGAAATCTAACTTGAGGGGGGACTAGTCTATAGCCTGAGGAGCCCCCAGCTTGCTTTCTGGGTGCCTCAGCTCAGAGAAAGGTCTCCTCTGGCCAGGAGGTTGGAGGAAAAGGGTGGCCACAGCAGGTGGGCCCTGGAAAGCCCGGGTTTACCACAGAAACCATGACAGCCCCTTCACCTTCACACCCTCCTCCCCCAGCCTGCCGAGCCTCCAAGTGAAAGGACAAAGGCCTCAGCACTGGTATTCAGAAGCCCACCAGGCTGAGGTTTGACTTTTTCTGCCTCCCACTCTCTCACCAGCTGATGGAAGCCAGAAAGCCCAGTCTCAAATAGAGAGCAGGACAGAGGCCCCAACCAACCATGCCTTTCTCTTCTATACACTGGAGTTTATTTAACAGTTGGTTACAAGATTCTGAAACTACAGGGTATCATTCCCCCCATACCCACCACCAAAGCTCAGTGTCCCCACTCTCCCACCTCCCACAGATAGTTTTCACAAGTCTTAGAATTTGCTTGCTTCTGTGTTTTTTTATTTGCAAGTTTATGTGTATCAGTTCTCCAGATTCCACATATGAGTGCAACTAACTGGTAGCTGTCTTTCATGTCTTTACTTATTTTGCTAAACATAATCACCTCAAGTTCCATCCATTTTGTTCCAAATGACACAATATCGTCTTTTTTGATTGCAGAGTAGTATTCCATGGAATATATATCCCATGACTCCTTTAGCCAGTCATCTGTTGATAGGTATTTAGGCTGCTCCCACTCTTTGGCTGTTGTGAATAATGCAGCTATGAACACAGGGGTACATGGGTGCCTTCGAATTAGTGTTTGTCCACTGGATAAATGCCTAGGAGTGGTATTGCTAGATTATAATCTAATTCCAGTTTTGTCTGTGTAAGGATTCTCCATACAGTCTTCCAAAGGGGCCGCCTACCTCTCCCTCTGTTTGCTAGAAGCAAACTATCCCACTGGCAGCGCTAACAACAAATCTAAGAAGCTGATGTTGCTTTTGTTCTATTCTCTTAAAGAAGTTTGGTAGGATCTTGATGAGATGGCATTAAGTCTGTATATGGCTTTTGGTAGAATAATCATTGAGATGCTGTTAATTCTTCCCTATACATGAACATGGGATATCTTTCCATTTCTTTTGCCCTTTTTTTTTTATTGTTGCCATTATTGTTGTTGTTATTGATGTTGTCATTGTTGGATAGGACAGAGTAAAATGGAGAGAGGAAGGGAGACAGAGTGGGGAGAGAAAAACAGACACCTGCAGACCTGCTTCACTGCCTGTGAAGTGACTCCCCTGCAGGTGAGGAGCTGGGGGCTCGAACCGGGATCCTTACGCTGGTCCTTGCACTTTGCACCACTTACATTTAACCTGCTGTGCTACCACCCGACTCCCTATCTTCCCATTTCTTTGTATGTTTTTCTATTTCCTTGAATAGTGATTCATAATTCTCAGTATACAGGTCTTTCACTACTATATGAGCCTGCAATTCCTCTCCTGGGGATATATCCTAAGGAATCAAACACACTCATCCAAAGAGATCTGTGTTCACCTACGTTCATAGCAGGACAATTTGTAATAGCCAAAACCTGGATGCACCTCAGGTGTCAAACAGCAGGTGAGTGGCCAAGTAAGTTGTGGTCTAGATACACAATGGAATCCCACACAGCTATTAAAATTGGTGAATTCACCACCCTTCCCTCATCTTGAATGGAGCTTGATGGAATTATGTGAAGTGAGATCAACCAGAAACAGAAGGATGAATATGGGATGATCTCACTCATGGACAGAAGTGGAGAAATAAGAACAGAAGGGAAAAGATAGAATATAACTTCAAAGCAAAGGATTCTGGAGAAAGAGGACAGGGAGAGTAGTTGGGGGAGGGAGGGGGGACTTCCAGATTCTTTGTCAAATTCTCAGGCAGAAAGATGGGACACACTGAAGCTGCAACACAGGAATCTGTGTTTATTATGCTACCAACTCAGTCAAACTCGTGTCCATGAAAGACTGGGTCCTGAGCACAATGGTGCCGGCCCTTTATAGTTATTAGCCTTCCCACAGTAATGCATAGCAACAGATTTAATCCGGCTATATTTTCTTTTCTTTTCTTTCTTTCTCTCTCTCTCTCTTTTTTTCTTTCTCTCTCTCTCTTTCTTTCTTTCTTTCTTTCTTTTGTATACTGAGAGTACACCTTGTCTGGATGGTCAGCAGACTCAGAGGCAGAAGGAGCAGATTCTCACGCCGCCAACCAAGACCACTTGGGTGACAGCAGCAGAAAGCCCTCTTTGTGCTGGGAGGAGGGGAAGATGGTTGCCAACCGTGTTTTTCTTTAACTAAGAAGTCAGCCTTTCCTTTTCTCTTTATAAGGGATCCCTTGCTTGCCTCACTGGTACAGGATGGTGGACCCAATGTGGGGTGAGAGTGCCCTGCAGACACCTAGCTTGGTGAGATGAGAAACTGTACCCATGGCCAACAACTGTCCTGTAAAGCATGAATCACTCAATAAAAAAAAGAGAGGAAGTAAGGAAGGAAAGAAGAGAAGAGAAGAGAAAAGAAGAGAAGAGAAGAGAAGAGAAAAGAAGAGAAAAGAAACGAAAAGAAAAGAAAAGAAAAGAAAAGAAAAGAAAAAAATCAAGGAAGAAAAAGCAGTTATCTCAGCCAGGGAGGTGGGAGGTGGCTCCGTGTGTAGAGCACAGGACCTGAAGCACAAGGTCCCAGGTTTGATTCCTGCTACCACTAGTGAGAGTGAGGCTCTGGTGCTCTTTCTCGTTAAATAAACAAATTCAAGGGGTGAGGGACAGAGTTCTATCTTTGAAGAGTTTCAAAAAAGTTCTGATAGCTGTAGGTCTGAGGAGAGTTTCTTTAGGGCACAAACCTTCAAATTGCATCTCTAGCCTTAAAGTGGCATCTCTATGCTGGGGAGGTAGCTCAGTGGAAAAGAAAGAGGACTTGCTAGTGTGAGGCCGCAGGTTCAAGCCCTGGCACTTCCAAATGTTGCAGTGGTTCTCTGGCTAATCTCTCTCTCCCCCCCTAGCCCCGCCTCTCTCCCTCTTTCCCTTCCTTCCCTCTCTCCCTCTTTCCCTTTGTCCCTCCCCTCTCTCTCACATCAAAGTCTCTTTAAAATATATATATGCCTCTATATGGCATACCTGGTTGAGCACACAAGGACCAAGGTTCAAGCCCCTGGCCCCCACCTGCAGGGGGAAAGTTCATGAGAGGTGAAGTAATGCTGCAAGTGTCTCCCTTTCCCTCTCCCTCGCTATCTCCTCTTTCCCTCTTTATTTATCTCTGTCTCTAACCAATAAAATAAGAAAAAATTAAAAATAAAAAACCCACCGGAACCTCTACAAGGTCTACCCTTGCCATGTCAGACAACTGTGTCCCTTTCATTTCGGGGTGAAGGATGCCCCCCTGCACTTGTCAACCCCACCAGTGCTCCTGTGCCTTGGTGCACCTGAGTATGTGGGCTCCCCCTCCTGTCAGCTATTGGGAAGAGGGTTGCTGTGGGTGTGGGTGTGTAGATGTCTCCACACCGGCCTGATCTCCAGTCCTTTTGTGTATGTTCCTGAGCGGGCTTGCTGGCTGGCATGGGAGTTGGAATCTGGGTTTTCTGCCTCCACGTGATTTTGGGCAACAACAGCTGCGCCACGTGGCAATCCCACCCGATGTGGACGGGGTTTCCAGTCTCTCCATATCCGCCTTGACACTTTTTATTTGGGGGTTCATTCTGTATACTAGCTGTGCTAATAATGGTTGGGAAGTGGCCTCCACAGTATTTAAAAAGAAAACTGTCCTGTTAGTGATTTCATTTTGGTTGGCTGAGCTAGCAGGGGCTGGGCACGGTTTCACACCTCTGTCCGTGTGTGTGGCTCACAGCTCCCTCCACAGGGAGCAGCTCTCTTGTGATTCCTGAAGTGAGCGTCTTGCCATGTGTTCGCTGGGTTGTTTTTTTTAAGCCAGCATTGCAGAGGTTCCTGCCCAGGTTGTTTGGTTTTGTTTTTGTCCCTTACAAACTGAACTATTTGGGGCTGGTGGAATAACTCACCTGAATAGTGTAGCTGCTTTGCCAATAATATAAAACCTGGGTTCAAGTCTGGCTTCCACTACACTGAGAAAAGCTTTGGTGCTGTAGCCTCTTTCTCTCTGTACCTAAAATGGATACATAAATATGAATTAATTAACTAGTTAGTTTATTTGATTTGTTATCATTGAGTTATTGACATATTGTGAATATCGACTCCTGGTCTGAGACAGATTCACATCTCTCTCTGCCACTAGGGCTATTGCTGGGATTCATGCCTACATGACCCCACACTTTCCAGCACTCTCATTTTTATTTTTTTCCTTATACTGGGGGAGAGTGGGTATTTGTTTACAGGACAATTATTGACACAGGGGTCCAATTTCTCAGTTCACCATGACAGGTGTCTGCAAAACACTGTCATCCCAACTTGGGTCCTTGTGCAACATCTTGCACCAGGACCTCAAAGCCTCCTCCCCCCAGTCTCACTTCCTCACCACAGTCTCACAAGGGGGAAATAGTTGCATGACCATGTGGAGAGTCTAGACGTCGCAAATGCTGAATATCGGGCATTTTAGCACCTACAACTACACCCTTATTGCTTTTGTTTTCTAATAAGGTCAAAATATATCCAAGAGACATGGAGAATTCAAAAATCTATAGATTTATAAATACACAGATGTGGCTACAGTGTACCGCGATCTCTAGAAGGCACCAAGGAAGGTGGCGTCTTTGTTCGTTCCCTAGTAGGTCCTAGCATAGGTCTAGCACTTAGTAGGTCCTCATCCAATATTGATTGAGGAAAGTGGACACATCTCTACAAAACTTGGTGGCACTGTGGCCCCACCCTGGTTGTCTGTAACCACAGTCCTGGCTTATGTTCCCACATCTCAGAAGCTGTGTGGCCAGTGACAATATCAGAACCAGGAGCCAAACACTCTTTTCCCTCCTCGTTCCTAAACTACATGACCAGAGACAAAACCAAGCTCTGCCCCAGTAGCATGGGGAGAACTCGTCCTTCCTGCAAGTGACCTTGAACCCTCTAAAAGACCATAGTGTTCCCACAGAGCAATCCAAATTCCTGTGGACATGCTTCACACACACACACACACACACACACACACACACACACACTCGCACTGTCAGATCAGGCATTTAGAGGTGCTTTTATTTAGTTTTTCTTTGTTGAACAGCTTTTATCACTTTTTTTATATAACTAGGAGGGTGGAAGTAGATAAAAGAAAAGCAAGATAGAATGTACGTGGCAACTCTGTACGCAGTACCAAAAATCAAAGTCATCTTCCACCAAAAAAATGAGAGGCATTCTAGACAACACAACCATTGGAACTGAAATACCTCTTGCCAAAAAAAAAAAAAAAGTGTCAGTTCCAAACTTGCTCTTGTTTATAATGACTGTCTCTGCCTGCCCTTTCTACATTCCTTGAAGAATTTCTTTACTGGATTATTAATTACTAAGACTGTAAAGTTGACATCTCTGGGGACATAAGTCACATTCCTTCCTTTCTTATAGATGGTGTGCAGATATCCACTGGTCCCCCTCAGCCCACATTTGTTTCCTTTCCTTTCCTCTCCTTTTAATTATCTTTATTTATTGGATAGGAACAGCCAGAAATCGAGAGAATAGGGGGAAATAGAGAGAGGGAAAGAGAAGAGAGATACCGCAGTCCTGCTTCACCACTTGCAAAGCTTTCCCCTGCAGGTGGGGACCAGGGAGCTTGAACCCAGATCCTTGCACATTGTGACATATAGGCACAACCAGGTGAACCACCACCTGGCCCCTCAGCCTATGTTTCTAAGAGGAAGCTGGATCACCCTCAGCTTAACTCAGATGAACTTGACCAACAGATAACCACCCCCCAATTACTGATTGGCTCAAGAAGAGACATGTGACTTCTGGCTGGTTAAGGAGATGCCAGGAGACACTAGAGGCTTCTGGGAAATACTAGGCAACTCCATAAGATTATCCTCATAATAATAGCATTCTAGGTAAGAAGCCTGTTCTGAAGAAAAGGGAGACAGAGAGAGAGAGAGAGAGAGAGAGAAAGGAAGAAATACAGGGAGGAAGAAAGAAAGAAAGGAAGGAAGGAAGGAAGAAAGAAAGAAGGAAAGAAAGAAAGGGAGAAAGAGAGAGAGAAAGAAAGAAAGGAAAAAAGAGAGAAAAGAAGGAAATGAAGAAATGTAGCATCCAAATAACTGTCTCTACCAAAAGAAGCCGATAGCAAATAGAAATATTTTCTTATCTTCAACTAGAGACAATATAACATTCTAAGGAGATTCTAAATATGTTTAAAACATCTAGGGATAAAGAAAAGAATGATGTTATACCTGTATTATGTTACAATCTTGTGAATTGCTTTTAAGTCACTAACAGAAATACAATTTTAAAAAGACCGAAATGTGCACCCTCAGGAAGAAAATCAAGGGGAAAGGATAGACTGGCCACACTTCCCAAAAGCTCAGATGTGAATAATACAAATTTAAAGTTAACAAATGGGAGTTAGGTCTTAGAGGGTGTTTCATGTTATATACAGTTGAAGGGAAGAACGGTGAATTAGAATAAGGAAGTAAAGAATCATCTAGAATGTAGGTAAAAATCTACAGTAGTGAAAACACAAGGGTAGATTGAGAACGGCCAATGTGGGTTGAGGAAATTTTTGTGCCTGTGTTTCCTGAGCTGCAGGTTCAATCCTAGTCCCCACCTTATGACCGAGTTGAACTGTGCTCTGGTCTCTCTCTCTTCTTCTTCTCTCATTCTCTATTTCATAATAAACAAACCAATGTGTGTCTTTTTAATAAAGAGAGAAAGGTCACATATATCTTATCATTGTTCTGAACCAAGAAGACAAAGAAGATGGAGAAAAGAGATCTAAGCAAGTCTGACTAAATGTTTCTTCCAGGAGAGAGGAGAAATATGAGTTGACTGGGTCCAGGGCAGTATGAAGGAAAAGTGCCTAAGCACTTGGTAGTAAAACTGAGAAATATTGAGAGTCATGAGAAAAATCTGAAAGGAAAACAACAGATGAGCCACAAAGGAATAACAAACTAACTGGAATTCGAAGAAGCAGTGACCTAGACTGGAGATGGTGAAGGAGAACATTTATGTACTCAGGGGAGAACAACAGTCATCACAGAGCCCTACGTTCTACCTAGCTTATCATTTGGAGTAGAAAGCTGAGTAAAGACCATGCTGGTTATACAAAGACTTAGACAACTGAGTTCCCGCTGAGCCTTGATGAAAATAAAGGCATTCCTGATAAGTGTGCTTCCACAGAAAGGAAAATGAATCCCAAAAGAAAAGATGAGAATCCAAGACCAAACGCCAACAGAGCAATCACGGTCAAAGAAACGAGTGCATGCCAGGGAATCTAGTTAAGTCTAAATAGTTAAGAGCCAACACAATTATGCACAGCTGCTTAGTATTGCTTAAAATCAAAATGGGGATGACAAAAAAAATAAATGAAAGTGTTCAGAAGGATGTGTTCCTTTAGCTGTGCTAGTCCAGCTCATGTTTATACATGAACTTAGAATGGTGTTCCCCATCTTTTTTTTTTAAGTCAATGATAACCGTTTACAGGGTCTACTCAGAGCTTCTTACGTCTCTGATAGTTGTCACTTACCATCATGGTAAGTCATTCTTGCCTTGTTCAAGAAGAGAACTGAAATAAGTCTCCTCCCAGGTTTGCTAGGAAAACATAACTCAAGTAGACATGTTAAAAATAAGCAGGTGGGCAGTTGGGCTGTAGCACAGCGGGTTAAGCACACGTGGCACAAAGCGCAAGGACCGGCATAAGGATCCCAGTTTGAGCCCCTGGCTCCCCACCTGCAGGGCGTCGCTTCACAGGCAGTGAAGCAGGTCTGCAGGTGTCTATCTTTCTCTCCCCCTCTGTCTTCCTCTCCTCTCTCCATTTCTCTCTGTCCTATCCAAGAACGCCGACATCAATAACAACAATAATAACTACAACAATAAAACAAGGACAACAAAAGGGAATAAATATTTTTTAAAAGTTTAAAAAAATAATAAGCAGATGATACCTCACTGGTCAGTAGAAGGTGTCTTTGGGGTTCTCTCTTAGTGCTTCTGGGGTCCATGCTGAAGTGAAATTAAATAGGCATCTCTACTAAAGTTGCTGAAATATTGGTGTGTGATCTCTATCAAAATAAAAGTTGAATGGATGCTTTCCAAAGAAAAATTGATCAATCTATCATGGGACAAGAAGAGAGGAAAATAAAACTACAAGACGTAGTCTAGATAGATGGATATATTACTCCTAAATTCTATCAGACTTCCTCCAGACACTGTGTTATCTGAAGACTGCACTGTAGGGTGGCTTTCTCGGTTGCACGTTCATTGCAATCATGGCTAGGTATTCAGGGAAGCATACCTCCCTTACTAGTCAAAATCTCCCAGAGTGGCTTCTTGGGGGAACAGGAAGCAAGAACTCTAGAACCATGTCCAGTAGCTAGGATCATGAGATTCCTGATCCACTGAAGACTGGGTAAAGTAGAAACAGCACAATTTGATGAAAGTCAGTGAACTAGCAAAATCACACCCATTAAATGAGAGAGACAGAGCCAATTTACTTATTTTTCTCACACAGGCAGTTCACAGCTATTCAAGCAGCCTTGTCTGTGAAAGCTTATAAATAATCCCACTTCTTAATTACATTCTCCTAACCTGATGGTCTAGCCACCTTGGCCCTCTCTAAATTTTGTAACCAGTTCCAAAACCCCTTAGTCATCCAGCTACCATCTTTTCACAGAAGAGAGGATATCCCCACTGCATGGTCCCCTGTTCCTGGGGTTGAAAAATTGTCTCCCCTAGACCACCAGAAAAGCAGTATAGTACTTTCTGTGAGCATATGACACTTCCTTCTTGATGCTCAGAGCAGAGCAGAGCAGCTGTTAGAGATCATACATTATGTATTGAGTCAACTCTACTTGGTTTCACAACCTTCCCTGATGAGGCAAGTTGCATGCACTTCAGAGAGACTGACCACATAGCATATCATGTGGACACCTGCCCCTGAGAAAGGTCCTATTTGGTGCTCCCCACCACCACTATCACATTCCTTCCAGTTGACTGTGTTACGTTGCATTGCATTGGTTGGGTTGGGTTGGGTTGGGTTGGGTTGGGTTGGGTTGGGTTGGGTTGGGTTGGGTGGATTGTATGAGAGAGGCCAGACCATAGCTCCACAAGTTATGGTGTTCTATCTGCTTTTGTCTTTTTTGGTTTTGTGCAGTGCTGGGGATTGAACTCAGGGCCTCACACATGCAGTGCATCTACTCTTCCTGCTGAGTGAACTCCTGAGCTCTGACTCCACACTTTAATGACCACATATGAAAGGCATAAGGATACAGCTCCTACTTTATAATCATATCTCACAGATAATCTCCCATCTTGATCAGGATAAAAACAAAGTAAGTAGGGAGTCAGGTGGTAGCACAGCGGGTTAAGCGCACGTGGCGCAAAGCGCAAGGACCGGCATAAGGATCCCGGTTCAAGCCCCCGGCTCCCCACCTGCAGGGGAGTCACTTCACAAGCGGTGAAGCAGGTCTGCAGGTGTCTATCTTTCTCTCCCCCTCTCTGTCTTCCCCTCCTCTCTTCATTTCTCTCTGTCTTATTCAACAACAACGACATCAAGAACTACAATAATAAAACAACAAGGGCAACAAAGGTATTAAATAAATAAAATTAAATTAAAAAAACAAAGTAAATAGAAGGGGTAGGGTTGAGGGGGATGTTATAACCCCACCCCACCTTCCCAGAAAGACACACCAATTCTTGATTTTCTTGTGACTTTTCAGAGGTATAAACAACAAGACATCTTGTCAAGTTGAAGCAGCCTTGGGTCCTGCTGTTAACTTAGTTTGTGGGGAAGGGCACAATTCTGTACTTGGTTAGTGTTTCTTTTGTAGAGCCCCTTCAAGACAAACCAGAATAACACATAGCATGGCCAGGTTCCCTGGATAAGGTAGCTAGTGAGCACCTGTCATGACATGAAGATGGTCATGAAACACAACAGACTAGGATGGGCCCAGGGCTGAAAGCAAAGGAAGATTGAATGTTGAATTTCAGTATTTAAAGTTTTCAAATTGAGGGTGGATGGGGATGTCTTTAGAGTGTGAGTGAAAAACACCCAGTGTTTCCACTTGCTCTCAACAACCCGCATGGCACTTGTGAAGGATATGCTTGCCCAAATATCCCTTCCTTGGATGCAGGAATGCATCCAAGCAGGAATTGCTGAGCACAGACATCCTGGCAAAGTCTGGTTCCTCTAGTCTTCATAAATATTATTTTCGGAGGAAGACATAGATGCCTGATTACTTCCAAAGAATCGTCATCACAATGTGGCTGACATCCTTCAGGGGAAGGAATTGAGGAACCAGCATGACGATTCACCCTCGAATGCACGGGCTCTGCCATGTATGAGACCTAGATTCGAGCCCCTCCCACCTGCATCCATCTCCCACGTGGCGTCTCCCATGTGGGAGTACAGCCTCACTGGGAGAAGCTTCCATTATCTGAAAGTTGACTCAAGAGTGGTGAAGCCCCAGCAGCAACAACCCCTCCAAAAAAGGGAGAATGAGTTGGAGTCAGGAGCTAGTTCACCCAATAAAGCATGTGCCTTATCCCCACATGAAACTCAGGTTGCGAGACCAGCACCCATGGGAGTTCTGGGGACAGCAATATAGGAATTCCACGGAGGGCAGAGTAATGTTGACTTGTCACTCCTCTCTCCTTTTCATTTCATGTCTTCTCTCTCTCTCTCTCTCTCTCTCTCTCTCTCTCTCTTTCTCTCCCTCCCTCCCTCCCTCCCTCCTTCCCTCCTTCTCTCCCTCCCTCCCTCTACCCATCTTTCTATCTATCTACCTATCTCAAAATTAAAGAATACAAAAATGGGTCCGGGGCCTTCTCAGTATTACAGCATGTGTATTAGGACCCTGAGTTCATTCCTGAATGCCACATTAAAGATTTTTTAAAAAAAACTAAAAGAATGTAAACTTTGTATATTAGTGTTTCAGGTCTTACCAAACTGAGACATGTGCATTTTATTGTGTCAGAAAAAAAAATCAATGGACGTTGTTGAATAGGTGAAATGATTCTGTCATAGGAAGAAGTAGATGGGGGCCAAGTGGTAGTGTACCTGGTTAATCACTCACACAGGTGCACAAGGACCTGGGTTCAAACCCTTGGTCCCCACTTGCAGGGGGGAAAGCTTCACAAGTGGTGAAGCAGGGCTGCAGATGTCTCTGTCTCTCTCTCCTTCTCTATCCCCTCTTCTCTTCTCAGTTTCTCTCTGTCTTGACCCAATAACAAATAAACATATTTTAAAAGAATGGAGGCAAGGAAGGAAATAAAGGACGTAGCTCACCCAGTAGAACACAGACCTCACTGTTCAAGAAGCCCTGGGTTTGAGCCCTGGCATCACACAGGTTAGTACTAAGAGACCTGTAGTACTTTCTCCCTCTAAATTAAGAGAATTTTTTAAGATGGACTTTTGAAATCACTTAGCAGAATTGTCTATGCACAAGTCCCTGTGTTCATTCCCCAGAATGAGAGAGAGAGAGAGAGAGAGAGAGAGAGAGAGAGAGAAAGGAGAGAGAGGAGAGAGAGTTTTCACAGTGACAAGTAGATAAGAATCATTAAGAAAATGTCAGGAAAATTCTCCATCAGTGCCAACACTGGAGATACCGCTGGCCATCTGCCCTCCATCTAGACCATCTCAAGACTCCGAGCTGTCTGGCAGCCGCAGGAGAGGGGGAGGCCCAGTGCAGCCACAGCTCTTGTTGATTTCAAGCAGAAACTTGTAAATGAGGGGGACTGGCAGGTCACTCTGCCCTGCAGAACAGCTGGGCTGGTTCCAGTGGTCAGCAGAGCCCCTCTGGCTAATCTTGAAAAAGATCAGAGGATCACTCCAGTGACCTGCCACTACCCTCTGCTCTCCTCTCAGCCTCGTTCTTCCCACCATAAGAATTTCTCCCAGAGCCCCGGCCTCAGCAAAATCCACTGCTGTGTGTTAACTTAGCTATGTGCTTCTGGGATGGTTGAAATGTTTGGAGGTCACACTGATGCTAAGTCATATTTATGATCCTTTGTTTTACACTGGCTACAGAGTCCATTCTTCTGATTCTTCTGATCAGCTCACACAGATAAAACCACCCTGCCCCTCACCCTTATTAAATCAGGGGACAGTGAAAACCAAACCTCCAGCCTCGACCGTGAGCTTCCCCACTCCCAGACAAAGCCACAGATGCCCTCTGCCCTCAATTCTCATGTTAAAGTCAAGTTTGAAGTGTCCTAGAAATAAAGAAAAAAATAGAAGAATTTGACCCAGGACCAGGGATGAAGAAATATTTTGAGCGGCCAGGTGGTGGTGGACCTGGTTGAGTGCATATATTACCATGCTCAAGGACCCAGGTTCAAGCCCCTGCTTCCCACCTGCTGGGGGAAACTTTGCGATTGGTAAAGTAGGGCTTCAGGTCTCTCTCCCCCTCTATCTCCCCTTTCTTCTCAATTTCTTTCTGTCTCTATCCAATAAATTTTTAAAAGCTAATAAAAAAAGAAATATTTTGCATCTGGAGCGAATCTTTCCACACATTCAGAATGTGTGTCTCCTCCTCCCCGCAAACACACACACACACACATACACACACACACACACACACACACACACACACTCACACACCTTTCTACTCATTGTGTTAGGGTTCACTGTGGTGACTGCTAGGCATGAAAGGGAAGCTTTCAAGTCTGTCCTTGTCTGGAAAGAATGTCTCAACCCTCATGTGTGTGTGTGTGTGTGTGTGTGTGTGTGTGTGTGTGTGTGTGTATGCGCGTGTGTGTTCATGTGTGTGAGTGTGCAAGTGTGCGTGTGTGCGTGTATGTGTGTGTGCATGTGTTTGTGTGTGTGTGTCTGTGTGTGTGTCTGAGTGTGTGTGTGTGTGTGCGTGTGTGTCTGTGTGTCTGTGTGTGTGTCTGAGTGTGTGTGTGTGTCTCTGTGTGTGTGTGCGTGTATGTGTGTGTGCATGTGTTTGTGTGTGTGTCTGTGTGTGTGTTTGTCTGTGTGTGTGTGTCTGAGTGTGTGTGTGTGTCTGTGTGTGTGTCTGAGTGTGTGTGTGTGCGCGTGTATGCGTGTATGTGTGTGTGCATGTGTTTGTGTGTGTGTCTGTGTGTGTGTGTCTGTGTGTGTGTGTGTCTGTGTGTGTGTGTGTGTGTCTGTGTGTGTGTGTGTGTCTGAGTCTTCATTTCTCCTTCCAAGGGTCTGATGAGTTCGGATTCTTCCATCATTCTTCCTTTTTATGTTTCACTGCCTACTGAACACCTGGCCTGATGTTTTCCTTTGCTCCTTCATGATATGCCTTTAAGCTTTGAATTCATACCTACAGAGACACTAGGAGCCTTCTGAATATGAGGAGACAGTGTCCTTTTTCTGACTTTTAACACTTTCCCAAAGCATTCATTGAGAAAGCAATAACCCACTTCTGTGTGTAGTTAGTTTTGTCGCCAAAACCTTTGGCCACTGCATATGTGACTACATAGATGTCCTCACCGGGTTCAGGTGATGCCGTGCATGGGGGCTGCAGATGCAGGTCCATCTTCCACTTGAGCCAGTGGGAATGCATGCAAATCTCAGGCCATCTGTGCCAATGGGTGACATCTCAAATCAAGCCCAGTGAGAGGCAGGTCACTAGCTCATGGACCTCACACGTGCTGACCCAGAAATGTTTGCTGGTGTGTGATCTATCTCAGCAAACATAGCCTAGAAATAACCTGGAAAGGGGGAATTAGCTGATCGAATGACAGCTCTGGATGGAAAGGGGGAGACCAGGTGATGGTCCTCCTGGTGGAATATACACCTCGGTAGGCACAAAAACCTGGTTTCCAGCCCAGCACTACGTGGAGCACCATGCACAGCACCCAGGGAACTCCATGAATGGTGGGACAGGGCTGTCCTCTCTGTCTCTCTCCTTTTTCTTTTTTTCCTTTATTGGGGGGATTAATGGTTTATAGTCAACAGTAAAATACAGTAGTTGGTACATGTGTAACAGTCCTCAGCTTTCTTTGTAACACTCCAACCCCCACTGAGGTCACCCCCACCATCAAGTTCCAGGACCTGAAACTTCCCCCTCCCCCAGAGTCCTTTACTTAACACATCAAACCCAGTCCAAGATCTGCTTTGAGTTTCCCCTTCTGTTCATATTTTTTAACTTCTATTAGTTAGATCATCCCATATTCATCCTTCTCTTTCTGGCTGATCTCACTTCACAAGATTCCTTCAAGCTCCATCCAAGATGAGGTGAAGAAGGTGACTTCATCATTCTTAACAGCTGAGTAGTATTCCATTGTATGCATAGACCACAACTCGCTCAGCCCCTCATCTGTTGTTGGATACCTGGGTTGCTTCCAGGTTTTGGTTAATACAAATTGTGCTGTTCTGAACATATGTGTACACAGATCTCTTTGGATGGGTATATTGGGTTCCTTAGGATGTATCCCCAGGAGAGGAATTTGTAGGGTCATAGGGTAGGTCCACTTCTAGCCTTCTGAGAGTTCTCCAGACTGCTCTCCACAGGGATTGAACCAATTTACATTCCCACCAGCAGTGCAAGAGGGTTCTTTTGCCCACACAACCTCTCCAACATTTGTTGTTATTATCCTTTCTGATGTCTGACATTCTCACAGGAGTGAAGTAGCATCTCATTGTTGCCTTTATTTGTAATTCTGTGACAATAACTTGGAGCATTTTTTCATATATTTGTTGGCCTTCTGGATCTCTTCTATGCAGAATATTCTGTTCATATCCTCTCCCCATTTTTGGATGGGGTTATTTGGTTTTTTGTTGCTGAGTTGGATGAACTCTTTCTATATTTTGATTATTAGCCTTTTGTCTGGTGTATAGCATGTAAATATTTTCTCCAATTCTGTGAGTGGTCTCTTTGTTTGGGTAGTGGTTTCTTTTGTCATACAGAAGCTTTTTAATTTGATATAGTCCAATTGGTTTATTCTTGTTTCAGTCTTCCTTGCAATTGGATTCATATCATTGAAGATGCCTATAAAATTTAGATGGAAAGGAGTTCTGCCAATATTTTTCCCTAAGTATTTGATAATTTCTGGTGTAACATCCTTTCTGTATCTCTCCTTTCTTCTCTCTCCAATGAGATAAATAAAAACCATGTTAGTGATACATCAACAAAATGAAGGCCAGACCATGCAACTCCTAAGTTGTGATGGCTCCCAAGACGGCCTGGGGAGTTTCTAGTGCGCTTCAGAGTAGAGAAGAGAACAGTAACCACACTTTCTTTGTTTATGTGTGTATCCAGGTCTTCTGAGGGCTACCGACTCAAACAGAAGCTGCATCTCTCTGACGTGGGGGTCATCTTCTGTAACCAGGAGCAACGGCAGGACAAGGATAGGGACCACAAACTCATCCATCAAGGAAACATGCTCTGCTTCACGATGGCCTCCAGCCCTTGCCTCACCGAGTTCCCGTGAGTGTCGCCAAGTTCAATGACAGGTTTTCGACACTAAGATCTCCAGAAAGGGTCCAGTCCTTTAAGTAACTGACTGTTCCAACAACAAAAGCGCTCCCCTAGAATCAATAAGCTGGTTTCTGCCTTATAATTAGCAGAGAGCTACCTACCTCCTTGTCTACTTTTGCTTTTCTCTGTATTTCATCCCAGTGAGTTACTTTTTAGAGAAAGGGAGTGAGTAGGATGTGGGCAAAACTGAGGAGAGAAGAGAAACAGCTGACTGTTGGTAATTCACTACCGATGGCAGGACTCAGGGTGTGGGGTGTCTCTGTTTCCCTGTGTGATGTTTACTACATAGCCTTTCTCTTTCTCACACATTTGTCACTGCATGGCCCAACAAGTGGCTCCATTACTCAGAAAGCTTAGTACAATACCTGCAGCTTGTGTCTCAGCCTTCCATGAGAATATTCAGTGCAAACTGGACTTCTGCTCACAACACACATGGAATAGCCCTTTCTTCTTCTCTTTTTTCCTTTCTCTTCTTTCCTCTTCTTTTTTTTAAAAAAATATAAATGTTTATTTAGGAAAGAGACAGAGAGAAATTGAGAGGGAAAGGGGAGAGGGGTGGAGAGAAGGGGGGGCTGCAGCTTGCTTCACAGCTCTTGAAGCTGCCTCGATGCAGATGGGGCCTGGAACTTGAACCAGGTTCCCCATGCACTGCAATATGTGTACTCAACCAGGTGCGCCACTACCTGGCCCCTCTTTTCTCTCCTTTTTCTCCCTTCATTTCTTCTCTGCAGTGCACAGGAAAGAACCCCAAGACTTCACACATGTAAAGTGCCACCACTGACTGTTTGCCCAAAGTCAGCGTTTTCACTCTTTCATTTTAGGAGGAGAAATAGACAGATGGAGGGAATGGAGAGAGCCACAGCACCAAGGTCTCATGCATAGTAAGGCAAATATCTGACCAAGTGAGCTATCTCCTCACACTATATTTCTCTGCTGCACATCAGCGGGGCCAGGTGGTGGCACACCTGATCAAGCATACATACTACTATGTGCAAGGACCCAAGCAAGGACCCAGGTTCAAGCCCCTGCTCCCCACCTACAGGAGGGATGCTTCACATGTGGTAAAGCAGGTCTGTAGGTATCTACCTTTCTCTCCCTCTCTATCTACCTCCTCCCTCTCCATTTATCTCTCTCCTATCAAATAAAATAGGGCAAGGGAAAAAAAGGAAAAATGGATGCCTGGAGCAGTAGATTTGTAGTTCTGGAATCAAGCCCCAGTGATAATCCTGGAGGCAAAAAAAAAAAAAAATAGACTTCTGTGGCATTTTAGTTGGGGGGTTATCAGACATGAAGTTATTGCAACACAGGTTATTTAAGTCTATTAAAACTGTGGTGGCAATATTAACAAAGGGAGAAAGACCCCAAAGCCATGTGGCAGGGAGTTACATGGCGGGTCCAGGGAAACTGTATAGGGAGGGGATCCAGCATTGATGGAAAGAAGCGAGGACAGCCAGAAGGACAAGCAGGAAAAGAGGGTGATTTTTGCCCAACACTGTTTACATAGCCCCCTGTACACCCACAATCCCTTGTGGGTTTGCGTATGTCTGCCCTATGCTCTTGACTTGATGTCAGACTGATGTCAGCTGTGTGCTAATTATGTTCATGTCCCATAATGCATTTTGCTCACTGTAAGAGTGACCTGCACTCCCAACAGTGTGCTGAGGTCCATGAGGTACCCCCACTCTTACTCTGTAGCCTTCTCTGTAGCTTTCTCTGTAGCCTTCTTCTCTCCCCTTGACATCCAACTTCAGCTGTGGTCTCCCAAATGACTGGGAAGAGCCCATCCAGCTTAGAGACATATGAACACAGTGCTCTACCCAACTTGGAGACCTATGGAAATAGTGTTTTATCTGATGTGAAGACTCAGTGAAACAGTGCTCTATCTTACTTAAAGACTCACAGGTGACTTCTGGATGTGTGGCAATGGAGTAGGAGCCATTTTAGGCTGCTCTCCTGTAAGAACAGAAAAAAAAAATGAAAATTTTCCTGAAAACTCAACAGAGCACAACCAGGATTCCTCCAGAAACTCACTAAGCCACAGCCACCAAGTTGCTGATGCTGCTATGATTCCATCCTGACCTCCCTGGGCAGACAACCTCACCAATGTCTCCCAGAACCTCCCCTACCCAGAGCCCTGCCCCACTAGGGAAAGATAGAAACAAGCTGGGGTATGGATCTACCTGCCAACATCCATGTCCAGTGGAGAAGCAATTGTGAAAGCCAGAACTCCCACCTTCTGCACCCCATAAAGAATTTTCATCCATACTTCTAGAGAGGGGGAGAAATGTTAGGGGAAGATGACCAGAGGGTTCTGAACTTCAACTCTATAAGGACCCAGAGAGAGAAGCGGGGGAAAAGTAAGGATATTCAGAAGTACTAATAGGTGTAGGTGTGACTTAGGAGGAGAAAGCAGGACCATAGAAAAAAGGGGAAAATATATAGATATATAGCCATATAGTTACAGAAATAATAGTCAACCCATATCTGTGGTGTGGGGTGTAGGGGTGAACTAGAAAGGAAGTGAAGGCAGGACCAGTTAAAAACTGGAGGAAATATATATATAGTCATAGAATCAACCTATATCTGTGACCTTGGGAGAACTGCAGTTTCCAGTGGAGCGAATGGGGACACAGAACTCTCTGGTGTGGAACTATGCCCCTGTTATTTTGTAAATCACTAACAAAAATAAATAAAGACTCGGGAGTCGGGCAGTGGCACAGCGGGTTAAGCGCAGGTGGCGTGAAGCGCAAGGATTGGCCTAAAGATCCCGGTTCAAGCCCCTGGCTCCCCACCTGCAAGGGGGGGGGTCACTTCACAGGCAGTGAAGCAGGTCTGCAGGTGTCTGTCTTTCTCTCCTCCTGTCTTCCCCTCCTCTCTCTCTCTTTCTCTCTGTCATAGCTAACAATGACGACATCAATAACTACAGCAATAAAACAACAAAGGCAACAAAAGGGCAAATAAACACATAAATAAAATGTAATTGATAAATAAATAAGTAAATAAAGACTCACAGGAGCAGTGGCCCATCTCCTCAGAGACCCGGTGAAGCATGCTCCATCCCATTCAGAGACACCCAAGAGCACTGCTCCACCTCCTTAGAGACCCCCGGGATCGTGCTCCCTGGACTATCTCCCACACCAGCAACTTATAAAGCCCGATGATTGCCTTTTACAAATTTGTCTAAACCGACAACAGAGGTTCTCACTAAGCGGTTCCAGACTCCTCCCAAGAGACCTGGCGTCTTGTGCATTTTAACAGCATCAACCTTCCTGTCCAGACAGGCCACCCTGACTACAGTTGGTTCTCTCAGGACGAGAAGCAACGTAGAGGTTCACATGTGCTCCAGACTCTGAAGCCAAATAAACCAACACTGTCTTTGGGGGCAAATTGCCTCCGCGTCTCCCAGCTTCCACTTCTCCTGTCAAGGAAAGAACTCCAGCTGCTGCTCAGAGTTTTAAGGAGAAATGACTGAGTTCTGAGGCATGAGGAGTTAAGCAGCTTCCATGACCTTCCAAGTTCTTAACAGGTGCAAAATGAAAATGCCAGGTGTAAGCTGTTTATTTTGGGAGAGGAGTCCAGGCCAGGGGGAAGGGCCCTCAGTGCCAGAATGAGAATAAGATCAGGATTGCCAGGGCTCGAAGGCATGTCACAGAATAGAGCTGATGCCTTACCACACGTGAGGCCCCTGGGTTCAAGCCCAACCCCACATGGCAGCATAATGAACGGCATATGCATGACCCTGGTGTTGATATATAGAGATCATTTAGATACAGATTAGAGACAGAGATGCAATAGATGCATGGATTACTTCTGCTCTCAATCTCTGACAAGTGACTCTGAAAATACCCTATCAACCTCCCAAGAGACTTGGACTTCTTCTGGCCATTTTAAAGTTGAAAGGTGGAGAGTTTTGCTGTAGTAGAGAGAAGATGTGCACATATCTAAAAAGAAAGGGACTAGGGAGATAGCACTGCAGTAGAGCACAGGAAGGCTCTGGAGGTCTCAGGTTCAAGCCCCAACATGGCCAAATGCCAAAGGTGAGCACTGCACTGATATCTCTCTCTCTCCCTCTATCTCTCTCTTTCTCTCTCTCTCTTTCTCTCTCTCTCTTTCTCTCTCTCTCTCCCTCTCTCTCTCTCTTTCACACACACACACACACACACACACACACTCACACACACACACACACACACATACTCTTATATGAATAAATCTTTTTCTCAATTAACATTACAGAGGATGGGTGGTGGCGCACCTGTTTGAGTGAACATGTTACAATGCTCAGGGATCTGAGTTCAAGCCGCCAGCCCCCACCTGAAGCGGAAAAGCTTCACAAATAGTGAAGCAGGTCTGCAGGTGTCTTTCTGTCTCTCTTCCTCTCTATCTACCCCTTTTGTTCTTGATAGCTGGCTGTCTCTAGCAAATAAATAAAGGTAATAAAAATTTAAATAAGTAGAAAATAAATTTGACATCACCAAAAAAAAATACTGAAGGAAAAGGCCACAAAAGGAGTTCTGAGGCATCTATGAAAAAGACACAAGGAGTTTGAACTCACAATTAAGAGATGCTAGCTAAGCTTCCCTGTGAAGAGACTGGACCCTGCAAAGTTCATGGTCAGGGACTGAGAGTTTGAGCAGGAAATGGTTGTCTCTGTGTCATCTTCCTTTCCCCGCTGCAACAGTCTAGAAAAATGGTGAGTGTTTTCTGACTGCAGTAGATAACCGTGACCCCACACACTACCCAGGATAGATGCCAGAGCTAATGTGGGTGGCATTCCTCCCTGGCTGAGCCCTCCATGATGGATGATGGCTGGTGACAACTGCTGACAGTTGCCCTGGGCTCCCTACGTACTCAGAATCACCAGGCAGTTGACATGTGACGGGTCACCCACTTCCCTCGTGGCACAGCAGCTCATGTGAGGTGAGAGTCTTCCAACCTGCATGTCACACAGGGATTTTATTTTCTCCAGTATGGCTTCCTCTGAGTCACTGCCAGTCGTTTCTCTGACAAACACTGGAAGTCTCACCCCGTCCGCTCTCAGGAGGCAACCAGAGTCTTTGATGTCACCCTCGACTTGGGGTGTCCGGCTGGTGGCCCTGAGTGGCTGTGTCCTGTGATCTGATCCTTCAGTGCAATCACAGGGATGTCCCCTATTTTCAACGGCCCTGCCTTCACTTCCTTTCTGGTTCACCCTACACCTATTACTACATCTGGGTGTCTTTCGTTCTTATCTCTTCTTTCTCAGATAAGTGAAACCATGCCTGGCTTCCTCTAATGATGTCCAGTTTCATTTCTCTTTCATTTATGATATAAAAATAAGCTTTCTGGTGACCAACACTTCTGGTCCTGGTGGAATTGGGACTTCAGAGCCCTCTGGTCTACCCCCTATCATTTACCCCTCTTGTGAGTATGGGCCAAAATTCTATTTGGGGTGCAGAAGGTGGGAGTTCTGTCTTCTGTGATTGTTTCTCTGCTGGGTGTGGATATTGGCAGGTGGATCCATACAGCTAGTTTTGAATCATTTATAATTTCTTTTAAAAAATAAATAAAGGGAGGTCAGGCAGTGGCAAACCAGATTAAGCACACAGTGCAAAACGCAGGGGCCCACACAAGGATCCCAGTTGGAGCCCCCAGTTCCCCACCTGCGGAAGGGTCACTTCACAAGCGATGAAGCAGTTCTGAAAGTGTCTATCTTTCTCTCTCCCTCTCCAGCTCACCTTCCTCTCTCAATTTATCTCTTTCCTACCCCAAAAAAAATTTAAATGGCCTCCAGGAGCAGTGCATTTATAGTTCAGGCACTGAGCCCCAGTGATAATCCTGGAGGCAAAAATAAACAAACAAATAAATAAATAAAAATGTAAAACATATATTATTTATGTATTTGTATGAAGCACAGAGAGAGAGAGACTACAGCATTGCCCAGCTCTGGCTCATGGTGGTGCCTGGGATTGAACCTGGAACCTTGAGCTTGTTGCCCTGTCTCCTCAGCCCCACCATGAGCCTTTGGAACTAGCCATGGTTCCGTGAGTCAAGTGTCCCGCTTGCACTCCTATTAGCAAAAACGGGCCCATTTCTTCTTTAAAACTCATCCTGAGTCAGACTGAGTTCACTCAGCCCTGGTCTTGCCATCCTCTCTCACCAGTTGGGGGCAGGATTTTGGGCCAAGGTTGTTTATCCCTCTTTGAAATGAGATACTCACTGCCTGTTGACTGCAAAAGGAAATTCCTGTAACGGGAATATTTTTTCAGCCGTAGTCAGTTCTTGTTCAGTCCACTTGCCTGTAACTTTCTGGAAAACTCAACTCATTCTTGTTTTCAGCACAGAATTGTTTTCTCTTTTTATTAATGAGAAGTTCAGGGGGGAGAAAGAATCCCTTTGGTGCCTTTTGGGATATGAAACTGAAGAAAGTGACTTTTGTTTCCCCATCAAATGTGGGGAAGAAGCAAAGGGACTTTGCAAGGTCTTTAGACAGCTGAGGGGGTAGGCAAGGGGATAGAGTGCAGGACTTGCTCAGGTAAAGACCTGAGTTCAAGCCCATCACTGTCCTTTTGAAACATTTTTTAAGATTTATTTTAGGATAGAACAGAGGGAAATAGAGGGGAGGGGGAGATATAGTGGGAGCAAAAGAGAAACCTGCAGATCTTCACTGCGTATGAATCCCCCCCTCCCCGTGCAGGTGGGAAGCAGGGGCTTGAACCCAGGTTGTGCATAGTAACCTGTGTACTCAACCACCCAGCCCTCCAGACATTGTTTATGTCAGAGCATTTTCTCTCTGTGTTACATAAATATATGAGAGAAAGAGAGAGAGAGAGAGAGAGAGAGAAGGAAGAGGAAGAGGAAGAAGGAGAGAGAGAACAAGAAAGAAGGAGGAAGAAGAAGAGAGAATGAAAGATAAGGAGGAAGAGGAAAAGAGAAGAAAGAAGGAGGAGGAAGAGAGAGAAAAGGAGGAGTAAGAAAAGAGAGAGAAGGGTTACAGGGGAGGGAGTGAGATCTGGAGTTCCAGTGGTGGGAACTGTGTGGAATTGTACTATTCTTATTCGATGGTCTTGTCAGTGTTTCCATTTTATAAATACAAACTTTAAAAAAAAAAGAGGAAGAGGAAGGAAACAGAGTATCAGTGCTAAATATATCACTCCCTCTTTCTTCAAGTCCTGCTGGTGGGAACCAGCCCTTTCCCTGGCTCTGACCATGGGGTCTTTTCCTGATCTCTTATAAAAGCTTCCAGAACCTTCTTGCAACCAGGACCACCGGGGTAGACCTCTGTACCCACCAGGCCACCCCGGCAGTACCACTTCTGAGAGGCAGCACAGGGAAACTTGTGTTCATGACCACACAGAGAATAGCCCCTTTCTTCTCATGGTGTCCCCCAGACTGGAGCCCCAAGTCTCCCACCCACCCAGTCTTGACTCTGGCGCAACACCAGCATACAGCCCAGATGAGAATGTGGCCGCCACTCCCTGCCAAGTCACGGCCACGTGGGCTTTGTGCTCACACGTGGCTTCAGCAGGGTTTGTTTCTTCCAGGAACCTTAGCCAGATGCCCCCCTGTGTGCCAGACATGTGGGAGGAAGCACCTTTGGACCCCCGTGTGTGTGCCCCCGGCTGGCCCTGAGGAGCTCTGCTTCCGGCAAGCTGGTCCCCTGGCCCTCGTGGAGAGGCTGAGAGACAAAACACTGGCCGAGGCGTCTCTGTCTCTGGGGCCGGGTCAGCCTGAGGTGGGACCAGAGCACCTGAGCGTCATGGACAAGTGTTCTGCTCACCATAGCATGTCCGGGTGTGGCTGGAAAACAGCCACATCCTTGTGCAGCAAAAGTGGCATCGTGGGTAAACTGAGGACATGGGCATTGCTGGAAAAGGGGCAGTAACCAGGAAGGGGTACCTAGCATGGAGTCAGCAAAACTCTCTCTCCAGGGGGATGGGCAGTGGTGCATCTGGTAGAGCACACATGATGCCATGCACAAGGACCTCAAACCTCTGGGTTCAAACCCCCGATACCTGTTGTTAAAGTTTCGGGGGTGCCAGCAGGCCAGACTAGCATCACAGTGGTAGACATAGACAGACTCGAGGACACACCGCTGGGCTGAGAAGCTGCAGTTTAATCTTTATTCACGAACAGGCAAATCACCACACCATGTGCTTCTCCACCATTTTCCCTCTGCTGCTGCTGCTGGGACTCTGGACGTCCTTAGCATAGGGGGCGGGGAGAAAGCGGGGCGCGAAACTAGCAAGGGCCAAACCAATTCACTCAGAAGTAGGGGGAAGGGGGCCAAAGCAACACGAAGAATGCCAACAGGTACCCACCTGCAAGGGGTAGCTTCACAAGTGATGGAGCAGGTCTGCAGGTGTCTCCCTGTCTCTCTTCTTTTCTATCTCCCCTCCTGTCTCAATTTCTCTCTGTCCATCAAAATGTATAGATCTGTATGTCCAGAACGCATGTTAAAACTCTATGCAAAATCTCACGAGTGTGCCTTCTTCAACAAATTGCAGACCAATTAAAACAAACATAGTCCTGTGAAGGACAAAGTGTAGCACTGAAACCCATAGGAAGAAAAGAGTATCATAAAAGTGCTGGTGGCACTCATGCCACCTTTGCCTGGCTCTCTGGGGGACTCAGCATTTGAAGAAAGCTAATGCCTTCCCTCTGATCATGTGTACAGATGATTTTGGGTTTTTAGAAAAAAATTATTTATTTATTTATTATGAGACAGAGACAGAGAGAAATTGAGGGGGGAGAGAGAGAGAGAAAAACACCTGCAGCCCTGCTTCACCACTTGTTAAGGTTTCCCCTGTAGGCAGGAACCAGAGGCTTGAACCTGGGTCCTTGTGCACTGTTATGTGAGTGCTTAACCAGGTACACCACCACCTGGCCCCCAACAATTCTGTAGAACTTTTCACGTTTTCTTTCTGAAACCTTGTTTTCCCTCCTCCCTTAGCCATTGTGGGGGAGCACCTGGATTCTAGGTGCTATGTGTCTGGCCTGTAAACTAATAAGCATCATTGAACTTGGGCAAGCACTCTCGGACTCCCTGTCTACAGAATTCCCCTTCTACTATGTAATGCCTTTCCTAGACACGTGTCTAGCTGCCAACCTGGCTTCTTATTTGAAACATCACCCATTCAAGAAAATGGGAACTGACTGACTCCTGTTTAGGGAAGTCCTCTCTGTCTTCTATTGCATTAAGGAGAATTTTTTAAAATGCAGAGGACAAAAAAAAACCGCCAAAATATGCAATTTCCTCTCTGGCCATTGCTCCTGAATTGGACCTTAAGCAATCCAGAAGGTGAGGTGTGGGTCCCAATGCATCTGCATCCTCCAGCATCCTGCGGGGGGGAGGGGGGGGGCGCCCAGCTGTCTGGAAGCTTCCCACTGCTTGTGGAGAGGACTCGGAGCTGGTGCCACCTGCCCCAGGCCTGCAGCCTCCCTGCTCTCCGCCCGCACTAAGCCAGGCTTGAGGACATGCTGCCTCAGAGACACCTGCTGCCCTCTTCCTACGGTCTTCAGCTGTTGGAAGACAAGAAGCCTGCTAGCAAAAGCCTTCCCCAGCCCGAGCCCCCATCTTTCTTGGGCATCCATGTGGTTCAGAAATCAGGATTCAGCGAGTGTGGCTCTGGGAAGAGGCTGCAGCCCAAACCTCCCGACTCTTGAAGGACATGAGACACAAGGATCGGAGCTGTGACCTTTATCGGCCATTAAGATGCACAGAGAGTCACCAGTCCAAAATGTCCACCACCACCCCCACTCCCAGAAGAATGCATTAACAGGATGGATAGTATAAAAAAACAGACAAGACAAACTCACCTGGCTGCGTTGTCCCAGTAAGAACTCAGAGAGAAATTTTGCCAAGCTGGCGCTGCACTGCCGAAGTCCACTGGCATCAGCTGTCACCTCCCGGCACACGTGCACAGTGTATGATCTTTCCGCTCCAGGACCCTGTCTTGGGAGCAGCTGTCCCCAAGTAACTTGAGGGTCGCACCTGGGTTTGAGTCCCTCTGGGCCTCGAGCGCAGGGCAGTCTAGCTTCAGTGAACACCCTTGACAGAGCAACAAAGGCAGATGCAACCTCCTTCCAATGAGAATGTGCATGCGTGTGTTAAACACAAAGAGAGAGAGAGAGAGAGAGAGAGAGGATCCGTGCTCATCATATCCCTCTAGGAAAACCCCAGTTCCCAGCCCCTTAGAGAGTGATTGTCTTTTTTTGGGGAGGAGGGGAGGACTTTTAAAAGGTGACTGAGTTAAAATGAGGCCATTGAGAGTAGATGCTGGTCCTATAACAGCTGGTGTCCTTATACAAAGGGAAAAAAAGGACACGGAGAGACAACAGATCCACATACCCAGAGGAGAGACCACACAAGAGGAGACAGTGAAAGGTGGTTGTCAGCAAATCAGACAGAGAGAGAGAGAGCTTAGAGAAGCCAAGCCTACAGATACCCTGAGCTTGAACTCCCAGCATCCAGAACCGTGAAGCTGAACTTCTGTGGGGCTTGGTGCTAACCTTAGAAAAATTGATGGGATGGTTTTTTTAATGTCTCCTTTCTTAAATAAAAAAAAGAAAAGAGAAGAAAAACTCATGGGGAGCTAAGCAGTAGCACAGTGGGTTAAGCACATGCACATGGCACAAAGTGCTAAGGCCAGCATAAGGATCCCGGTTCAAGCCCCCAGCCCCCCACCTGCAGGGGGTCGCTTGACAGGCAGTGAAGCAGGTCTGTAGGTGTGTCTGTCTTTCTCTCCCCCTCTGTCTTCCCCTCCTTTCTCCATTTCTCTCTGTCCTATCCAACAACAGCAGCAGCTATGGCTATGACAATAACAATAACAACTACAACAAGTGCAACAAAATGGGAAAAGATGGCCTCCAGGAGTAGTGGATACGTAGTGCAGGCACCAAGCCCCAGTGATAACCCTGGAGACAAAGAAAAGGGGGGGCAGGTGGTGGCACACATTGCAGTGAGCAAGGACCCGGGTTCAAGTCCCTGGTCCCCACCTGCTGGTGGAAAGCTTTGATGAAGTAGTGATGAAGTAGTGTTGCAGGTGTCTCTCTGCCTCTGTCCTTCTCTATCACCCTGTTCTCTCTTGATTTCTGGCTGTTTCTATCAAACAAAATAAATATAATAAAAAATTTTTAAAAAGAAAGAATAATTGATGGATTCTGGGGTCCAGGCTGTGGCATACCTGGTTGAGCTCAAAGATCCATGCAAGGATCCAGGTTTGAGCCCCCAGTTCCCCACCTGCAGGAGGAAAGCTTCATGAGTAATGAAGCAGGTCAGCAGGTGTCTATCTCTCTCTCCCTTTCTATCTCACCCTCCTCTCTCAATTTCTCTTTGTTCTATCCAATAAAACTGGGGGGAAAATAGCCTCCAGGATTTGAGGTGCCTGCACTGAGCCCTAGTGATAAACCTGGAAGCAAAAAAAAAAAAAAAGAGGGAGTCAAGCAGTAGCACAGCACGTTAAGCGTACGTGACGCGTAGCGCAAGGACCAGTATAAGGATCCCGGTTCGAGCCCCTGGCTCCCCACCTGCAGGGGAGTCACTTCACAGATGGTCTATCTTTCTCTCCTCCTCTCTGTCTTCCCCTCCTCTCTCCATTTCTTCCTGTCCTATCTAACAATGATGGCATCAATAACTACAGCAATAACTACAACAATAAAACAAGGACAGCAAAAGGGAAAATAAATAAATATTTTTTAAATCATACAAAAAAAAGAAAGGAAAAAATGATAGATTATTTTGCTACAATGTCACTGCAGTTTTTAGAGACTAGCCCCAGATGTAAATATTTTTGTTTAAACTCTCCAAGTACACAGCCAAAGTGGAGAATTAGGGTTCCCAGTGAAAGCTTTCTGGGCAAATGGATCTGTGGATTCTGCAACTGGGTGCATTTTTTGCCAACTGTAGGTGCTGAGCAAGCCAAGAAGCAGCGGGTGCCCTGGGAGGGAGAGGCTAGGCCTTGTTTTCCTCCAGGAGAGACAGCCATCAACCCAGGAGCATCATTTCCCCAACTCACTTCTTTTGACCTGTGAAGTTAACACATTGAGGTGGCTTTGGATTTGCAGTTTCTTACAATTGATGATAAGTGGGTGTGTTCCCACCAAGAGCTCAGAAGCTCCCTGAAGCAGGGCTCCTCTCAAGACTTGCTTCGACCATGCAAAGAATTTCAGGGGAGCTCTGGAGCCTAGGCTTCCAATGGCCTGCATGTTTCCACTGTTACCATTTTGGATGCAACCTTGGGAAGGGAAGGACCAGCCACAATCAGCACCGACTCCCAGACCTCAGCAAGTTTCTTATTGAATGTAACATCTGAGAGAGCCCTGGGGAAAGCCAGCTGAGCTGTCCCCACCCCTGCATCCTCAGAGCCATGGGATGCAGACAGAATTATACACCCTGCAGTTACTCAATGACTCACGCCTAAGGCAAGGAGATATTCATTAAGCCTGGAATCTTAAAGCTGGTGGGTAGCATGCATGCCTTGTCTCCTGTGTGACCCAGGTTCAAACCCTGTCACTGCGTGGCAAGTGCTACGGCCCAGGAGAAGCTCCAGTGCTGTGACCGCTCTTCCTCCCTCTTTGTCTCTGTCTCTCTGCCCACATCACACATGCAGGAGGCTTTGGCTCTGCCAAAAATAACCGCTGAATGAAGTGAAAATAAAAGGCTCCCCAGGCATTCGGGTGCTGAGGAGGGCTTGCAGAAGATGTGTGTTTATACTTGAAGTTGCCGGACCAGTGAAATAGCTCACTGCGAGGGGCCAGGCGGCGGTGCACCTGGTGAAGCCCGTGCATGACAGTGCGCAATTACCCAGGTTCAAGCCCCCCCACCTGCAGGGGGAAAGCTTCACAAGCGGTGAAGTAGGACTGAAGGTTTCTCTCTGTATCTTTTAGCCTCTATCTCCTCCTCTCCTTTCTCAACTTCTCTGTCTCTATCAAATTAATTAATTAGTTAATTAATTGATTAAAAATAGCTCACCTAGACATTGCAGCTTTGTCATGTGTGTGACTCAGCTTCAAGCCCAGCCCTACTGCACTGAAGGAAGCTTCATCCTGTACTGCGGTCTCTTTCCCTCCCTTATCTAACAGTGAGTCAATAAATGAACTTGAAGTTGTCTGTTCTTGTTCACCAAGGAAGAGCCCAAGAACACGTGCTGTGCTTGTTCTGCCTGACCTAGTCACCTCTGACACTTCCTGAAGGCAGAATCAGTCACACACTTGTGCCCACCTGTCTGGAGCTTGCCCTCACCTCAGGTGGTTTGGAATGAGGGGAAGGAAGCCTTGCGGGAGTTAGGCCTCCTTAGGGGGGGACAGATACCCCCACAGCCTTGCAGGCACGCGGGGGACTAGAGACGGGAACAGGCTAGAGTGATTTGAGGTCTGCCTGCTTTCTTGAACCTGAGGCCTCAGGAAGTGAGTCACCAGGGGGGAATCCCACATTCATCTAGAAATAAATAAATAAAAATAACAATGAGAGGGACTTGGTGGTGGCACACCTGGTTGAGTGTGCATGTTATAGTGCACAAGAACCCAGGTTCGAGCCCCCAGCCCCCACCCACAGGGGGGAAAGCTTTGAGAGTGGTGAAGCAGAGCTGCCGGTGTCTCTGTGTCTCCCTCTGTCTCTATCACCATTTTCCCTCTCAATTTCTGGCTGTCTCTACCCAATAAATAAATAAGGATAATTAAAATTAAAAGAAAATAACAACGACCAAGTCCACACAGTCCCGTTTCCTTGACTTTTAGGGCTCAGCCTCAGGGTGAAGCCTCACAAACCCCCCCACTGCCACCCCTCCCAGGGGCTCCCAAGTTCACCTTCCCTGGTGGCTCTAAGAGTGGGGTTCATGGTGAGTTTTTAGAGGTCCTCCTCTCTCATTTGGGAGCAGAAAGCTGAGCAGCCATGATGAGACAGAACCGCGTCCACACAGCTCAGAAAAGCAGAGGTGTGTCTCCATCCTGGAACCAGTTTTATTCATTCTTATAAAGGAACGCTCCTGAGCTTCCTGCATCTGTTCCTGGGGCTTCTCCCAGGCTCTCAGCATGAAAACAGCCTCCATAGCTGTTACAGACCTGCCCCCAAATTAATAGGAGGGTCCTTCTTATATTCACAGTGAAATCACTGATTCAAGGCCATAACCTCTGAGGGAGGGGCCACTGTGAAACCAATGGTACATTAATTCATTGAATGTACAAAAATGGGATTTTATCACCTTAAATTGGAGGCTGTGAGAAACACTTGGAAATGTTACTGATGACTGCTCTCCACCGCTCCCCACCTCCAGTCCTCCTCTCTTCTTCTACTCCTTCTCCTTCTCTTTCCTCTCCTTCTCTTCTTCCTCTTCCATTCTTCTTCCTCTCCTCCTTCTTCTTCCTCTTATTCTCCTCCTCCTCCTCTTATTCTTCCTCCTTCTTTTCTTCTTCCTCTTTCCTCTGCTCCCCGTATTCTGGTATTTATGACACAGAGTCAAAGGTCTTCTCCTACCCAATCATTTGCCTTGAATTCTTCTTTTGAGGCACTTCTTTCCTTTCTTTCTTGTTGAAATTCTAGAAAGCCTGGTTTTTCTATATCAAGTTACACATCCTAACTCCTTAGGATCCTGAAGCAAAAGTAATAGCCTAGGAGTGATCTGTAACAGAAAGGCCTGTACTTAGTCTGAGAGAGAGAGAGAGAGAGAAAGAGAGAGAACCATCAAATCCTGGGCCACGTGGTTTGTATCTGTCACCACTTTCCAAGGTGTTTTTTGGGGTTTTTCCCCCCACACTTTGGCTTTTCTTTATGGAAGGCTGTGCCTGGCACCAAAACCATAAAGGTTTGCCTCAAACCTGTCTGTCCAGTCTTTCCACATTCAAGATAATTCTAGCTATACATACTTATCCCAGAATTGGTCCTAGGGTCTCAGTCAGAACCTGTCTGACCTAGAGCCTCAGAAAGGCTCTCGTGATCAAGAAAAGAAAGAAGCTCTGCAAGTAGAGCACTACCTCCATGCCTGAGGCCCAGCTCCACATGCCAGCACCATGGACAGCACCCAGGAAGCTCCATGGATGGTGGACAGGCCTGTGGGCTCTCTCCTCTCTCAGCACCATGGACAGGATTCAGGGAGCCCCATGGATGGTGGAGCAGAGCTGTGGGGGTCTCTTATCTCTCTGCCTTTCTCTTTCTCTCTCCCCCACTACAAATATAACACAAAAGTTAGGCTGGAAAGTCTGCCTACACAAGACCTTGAGTTTCACTCCTAGCACTGCACAAGAAAGAAGAAGGAAGGAAGGAAGGAAGGAAGGAAGGAAGGAAGGAAGGAAGGAAGGAAGGAAGGGGGGTTGGGCAGTAGCGCAGCAGGTTAAGTGCACATGGTGCCAAGCGCAAGGACCAGCGTAAGGATCCCGGTTCGAGCCCCTGACTCCCCACCTGCAGGGGGGTGGCTCCACAAGCGGTGAATCAGGTCTCTCCCCTTCTCTATCTTCCCTCCTCTCTCGATTTCTGTCTGTCCTATCCAACAACATCAATGGCAACAGTAACAACAAGGATAACAAAATGAGAAAAAATGGCCTCCAGGAGTAGAGCAGGCACTGAGCCCCAGTAATAACCCTGGAGGCAAAAAAAAAAAGAAGAAGAAAGAAAGGAAGGAAGAAAGAGAGAAAAGAAAGAAAGGAAACAAAGAGAGAAAGAGAGAGAAACAAAGAGGCACAGTAGCCCAAGACATGAATGGATAAGAAACTGTAAATTGGCTGCTCGCTGATCTAAGCTCAAAAGAGAAAACGAACAGCCAAGAAGGTGACTCAGCAGATAAGGTGCAGGACTTGCATACACAAAGTCCTGAGTTTGATTCCCAGCACTGCATATGCAGCACCGTGCTCTGGTCTCTGTCCCCTTTATGAAATAGAGTGAGTACAGGGGGGCACAGACCTCTGCTCTCTGAGAGGCTGGAGTGTGAATAGGGAGACCCTAAAGTGGGAGCTTCATGTATGCCACCCCACAGCCCCAGCTATACACCCCTAATGCTGCCTGATGCATTCTGGCCCCCTCCCCAGTCCCCAGAAGGTGAAGCAGTTCAAAAAGAGATGATTTCAGGACTGAACTGGTAAGTCACAGCCTCCCAGAGAAAGATCACCCACACTCAAAACAGTAGATCTTTTTGCTTTCATACATTTAAACAAGGGCGTAAGAGTCCTGGAAAAATTATTTCCATATGACAAATGAAAAAATGAATGCTGTCTCCCTTCCAAAAAAAAAAAAAGTCAGACAAAGGAGAGTAAATCTCTGTTCTTTTAATTCTTTTTCTTAATTCTTTTTATTTATTTATTGAATAGAGACAGCCAGAAATCAAGAGGGAAGGGGGTGATAGAGAAGGAGACAGATAGACACCTGCAGCCCTGCTTCACCACTTGTACAGCTTTCCTCTTGCAGGTGGGGACCAGGGGCTTGAACCTGGGTCCTCATGCCTTGTAACATGTACACTCAACCAAGTGCACTACCACACAGCCCCTGTAAATCTCTGTTCTAAAGCCATTTTTAAGAGTATGAGGCTGACAAAAACCTCTTTCTAGAGTTGTGACTTTGCTTGTTCCCAGGTTTGTTTGTTTGTTTTACCAGAGCACTGTTCAGCCCTGGTTTAAGATGGTACAGGGTATTGAACCTGGGACTTTGGAGCCTCAGCATGAGAGTCTCTTGCCTAACCGTTATGCTATCTACTCCCACCCAGTTGTCCCCCGTTTCGGCCAACAGCACACATGCATGTTGGAGAATGACAAAGAAAGTCAGTCTTGATGGTTCACTTTGTCTCCCTTCCCCTCCCAGCCAAATGTAAAAGGTGCTGAAGCTCCTTGACCGTCGAGGTTACTGGCTCACTCTTCCTCACATCGCGCTTGCTTTGTGCAAACTTTTGAGTCAAAAGACCATCAAGCAAGGAAGACAGTGAGTTCTTCGACCAATATGTCTAATGCTGTCAGAGTCTTGCCCAGGGCAGGGTGGTGGTTGCGATGATATCTCTCTGCAACTCACAGATGCTAATCAGCCACCTCAGGATGTTTGATTTCAAATTCTTCATCTCGACTGCAATGCATGTTGAGGGCAGCTTTCGAAAGAACATTGCATCCTGGGCCTTTCTTCGTCCACAAGCAGGCTTGCAGGAAACACCAAGTCCTTCAGCTATGACTTTATGTTCAGGGCTGTTCTGCACCCTAATACCAAGGGAATGAATGATCCCCAAGAGCTGAGGTCAAAGATGGCAGGGCTGTACCGGCAGCAGAGAGGCGGGTGTTGCTCTGTCTGAAAAAAGTGAACCAGGAGAGGTGAAACTGTGTGTGTGTGTGGCTCCAGTGAGCCCCACCCCCCAAAATGCAGAAAGTTTGAGAAACGCCACATCCAAAGGGAAATAGTACTTTTCTCAATCCAGTGTGCTTCCTCATTTTTCTCCACTGCCAAACGAGTGGGAGTGGGGTGGGGTGGGCTGTTCGCCGGGGACTTTCGTGTCACTGGAGGAACCAGAAGAAATGAATGGGGTAAAACCACAAGCACAGGACTCAGCTGGCACCACAAAAGTCCCAGAGCCACAGGGGGAGACCAGCATAGAGAGGCCGGGCTGTGGTGCACCGGGTTAAGGATATATGCTACCATGTACAAGGTTCCAGGTTCAAGGCCCCAGCCTCCTCCTGGAGGGGGGACGCTTCGCAAGCAGTGAAACAGTGCTGCGGGTGTCTCTTTCTGCATATTTCTCCCTATCTTGCCCTTCCTTCTCAATCTCTCTCTGAAAAAGAAAGGGAGAGAAGAGGTCACTATAAGGCTGGGCAGTGGTGCACCCAGGTAAGCTCAGACATTACCATGCCAAAGGACCTGGGTTCAAGCTCCCATCCCCACCTGCAGGGAGGGAAACCTCATGAGTGGTGAAGCAGTGCCGCAGGTGTCTCTCTGTCTTTCTCCCTCTCTGCCTCCCCCTTCTTGCTCGATTTATCATTGCCCTATCAAAGAAAAAAATAAATTTTAAAAAGAAAGAAAACCATGGGGCCAGGTGGTGGTGCACCTGGTTAAGCACACACACTACAGTGCTCAGGATGCAGGTTCAAGACCCTGGTCCCCACCTGAAGGGGGAAAGTTTCATGAGTGGTGAAGCAGGGCTGCAGGTGTCTGTCTCTCTCCCTCTCTATCTACTCCTCCCCTCTCAATTTCTCTCTGTCTCTATCCAATAATAAATAAATATATTTTTATTTCTTTATTGGAGAATTAATGTTTTACATTTGACAGTAAATACAATAGTTTTTACATGCATAACATTTCCTAGTTTTGTTTTCCATATAACAATACAACCCCCACTAAGTCCTCTGTCTAAAATAAAATGTTTAAAAAAGAAAGAAAACCATCATGGCAGGTGAGAACAGGAGGAAGGGATCCTTTTCCCACTCTGGGCATGTAAGTAAACAATATGCAGGGTAGGTAGTGGATTCTCAGAGAAGCGACTTGATCAAAACTTTTGCTGAGAACAGTTGGGGCCAGGGGAGGGGAAATGGAGGCAGGGTGTGAAGTTAAAAAGCCACATGCTCTAGCAGGGAGAACATTGATTACTTTGTTTTATTTTTTATTTATTTATTTTTATTATATTTTAGTTATTTATTATTGATTTACAAACTTGTGATATAACAGGGTCTAATTCCACACTGTTCCCACCACCAGAGTTCTGAGTCCCAATTCCTTCCACTGGAAACTACAGTGTTTCTCCCAAGGTCATAGATAGGGGTTGACTATGATTTCTATAACTCTCTATATTTATATAGATTTGCCTCTTTTTTCTTTTTTGGTGAATTTTTATTATATTTATTTATTGGATGGAGACAGTCAGAAATCAAGAGGGAAGGATGTGATAGAGAGGGAGAGAGACAGAGAGACACCTGCAGCACTGCTTCACTGCTCACAAAGCTTTCCCCCTGCCGGTGGGGACTAGGGGCTCGAACCCGGGTCCTTGACACTGTAACACAGGAGCTCGACCAGGTGCGCCACCACCCAGCCCCAATTTGCCTCTTTTTTCTATGGACCCCTCTTTTCTTCCTTTCTAAGTAACACCTACACCTACTTCCAAATATCCTTCCTTTATTCCTTTTCTCTCTCGGGACCCTGAGAGAGATGCAGCTGAAGTTCAGAGCCCTCTGGTCATCTTCTCCTAACATTTCTCCCCCTCTGGGAGTATGGACCAGAATTCTTTTTTGGGTGCAGAAGGTGTGAGTTTTGGCTTCTGTAATTGCTTCTCTGCTGGACATGGGCACAACAGTTCTCAAGCTTTGCAGTCTCAGGAGCCCTCTGCAAAAGTATTGACAACCCCACAGAGCTTGAATGTGTTAGTAATATCCGATCATCTGTATCTCCTGAGAACTTGTAACTGTGAGAAGAATGTACCAAATATACTGGGGTCTCTGAGATAGCACACCTAGGGTGCTGCTATGCTAGGTGCAGGACCCAGGTTCAAGCCCAGCCCCTGGTGGCAATGAGGTAAGATTGGAGCTGTGTCTCTCCTCTTATCTCTATCTCTGTCTTTCTTTCTGTCTAAAATAAAAATCAGCTTGCAGTGCTGAAGCCCTGACGATTATTAAAAAAAAAAAACCAACATAAGCTTTGACTGCAGAGATAGGTCAGTGTTAGAGAACAGGACTTGCATGCCTGACACCCTGGGTTTAACCTCAGCACAGCGTGTGCCAGAATTGAGCAGTGCTCGCCTTTCTCTCTCTTTCTCTCTCTCTCTCTCTCTCTCCCTCATTGTTGTTTTCGACGGGTTAAGTTGTTTTCGCCGGGCTGGCTTCACGGGCAGGTAACAGACGACCAGGGACTCATGGTTGAGCTGTAGGCAGTATCTCTTTTTTTTTTTTTTTTTTTAAAGTTTTATTTATTTATTAATGAGAAAGATAGGGGAGAGAGAGAGAAAGAACCAGACATCACTCTGGTACATGTGCTGCCAGGGATCGAACTCAGGACCTCATGCTTGAGAGTCTAGTGCCTTAGCCACTGCGCCACCTCCTGGACCACAGGCAGTATCTCTTTATTCATGCAGGGCGCAGCACAATCTAAGACGAGCTAAGTTAAACTCAAAGTAAAGTACTGTAAAACTCACAATGCTGTCTTTATATATACTTGCCAAGTAAGGTGGAAACAGGATGTGACATAGAGAGGGTGGAGAGAAAAGTGACTGGTGAAAATCAGAGTGTGACAAAGAGGGGGCAGATTAGGCGAGAATCCTATCACTGAACCGCAAATGCCCTGGAGGGAGGGTGGAACTTGTTAACAGTGGTTATGTAAATAGAATGAAGTGGTTATGTAAATAGAATAGTGTTAAGCAGAGGGGATTTAAACCAAATGAAACAGAAAGGGTCTCATGCATACCAACACCTCATAAAGAAGATAACTCTTTTCCTACATATGTCTGCATTCCATGGCATCAGCACATCCCACTGGGAAACACCATGGCATGTTTGTGAGACAATATTGAGTCTTGGGGCTGGATGATGGCACACCTGGTTGAGGGCACATTACAATGTGCAGGGACCCAGGTTCGAGCCCCTGGTCCCCACCTGCAGGGGGGAATCTTTGTGAGTGGTGAAGCAATATGGCAGTTGTATCTCTGCCTCTCTCTATCTACCCCATACTCTTGATTTCTGACTGTCTTTATCCAATAAATAAAGATAATTTTAAAAAAATAAAAGAAGAAAGAGAATATTGAGTCTTCAAAGCCCAAAATCCAAACTCTTTGCACTGTGATGTGAGTCATTTTCAACCACCTTTGTGGCCACTCTGACACTTTTCCCAGGTGCCCCGGAAGACCGTTTGAAAATCACTGGTTAGTAGTCTTTGAGCTTTTTCAATCTGGGCTTGTCAGAAGAAGAGTCAAAATAGACCCACCACTACCCAGCCCTTCGCCCTTCTACGACAATTTCATTTTTGTTGTTTGTATGTTTATACTTCATTTCCTGGGACTACTATCCTTTGAAAATACAGTTCTATAATAACGTTTTGAAAATAAGCTTGTATACCACTGATACAATGTATATAGCAGGATATAGTGTAAAAAATATATATTCCCATTGTTGGGGGGAAGAGATTGAAAGAAGGAGACTCTTGTGTGCAAGATGTGTACTCAATCACAGAATCACTTCCCCAGCCCCAAGTTTTTCTTTTCAGAACAAAAGAAAGCATTTTGATTGAGGATGCTTTCATTCTAAAGGAGCGGTGCAAACACTAAGTGTCTTAGAAGAACCCAAAAGTATATCAAATGGAAAAAACATCCTCAAATACAGATCATGTTCTTAGATGTGGGAGCATTTATAAATACATGTATCCACGAGCTCTTTATTGCATATCTACTCTGTCCTTGGCACTAAGCTCAGTGCAATGGGATTGTCCACTAAAGTAAATTAAAGAAAACACCAACGATTTCACTTTGAAGGTGTATAAAGACAAGAGAGGAGTGTAAAAGGGTAGTGACACCTTTGATGCCATGGGGACATTTTCTTTCTCTCTCTTTTTTTTAAAAAAAATCTTTATTTTCTTTCTTAGAGAGAGAGTAGAGGAAAAGCCTGGAGAGATAAAGACAGACACAAACCCCACAGCCCAGCTCCACCCTCCATGGGCTCCCTGGGTGCTGTTCCTGGTGCTGAGAGAGGAGAGACCCCACAGCCCTGCCCACCCTCCATGGGGCTCCGTGGGTGCTGTGCATGGTGCTGAGAGAGGAGAGACCCCACAGCCCTGCCCACCCTCCATGGGGCTCCGTGGGTGCTGTCCATGGTGCTGAGAGAGGAGCAACCCCACAGCCCTGCCCACCCTCCATGGGGCTCCCTGGGTGCTGTTCCTGGTGCTGAGAGAGGAGAGACCCCACAGCCCTGCCCCACCATCCATGGAGCTCCATGGGTGTTGTCCATGGTGCTGAGAGAGGAGAGACCCCCCCACAGGCCTGCCCCACCATCCATGGGGCTCTGTGGGTGTTGTCCATGGTGCTAAGAGAGGAGAGACCCCACACACACAGCACTGCCCACCCTCCATGGTGCTTCCTGGATGCTGTCCAAGGCCCTCCCTTGAGGTGCCAGGGCTTGACCTTGAGCCCAGGGCCTCATTCATAGAGAGTACGTGCTCTACCAGCTGAGCCATCTCCCTGTCCCAACTTTACTGCCTACTAGCCCTGACAGTGCTGTGTGTGCTTTGCACAAGTCAGTGACTAGCTTCTTTCACTCCCATTATTTTGTGAAACTCACTCACACTGTTGACCGTACACAGCTCAGTCTGCACAATGTGGCAGGTCTCTGAGTGGGTACATCATGGTTTTTGGTCCACTTCACTGCAGAGATACTTGACTTATTTCCTCTCTAGAAAAAAAGGCTGGAAATCCACACCCTCTCATCCACAAGGAGGTATCCAGGAGTGAAATTTAACATATCCTTTCTTCAATGAATTAACCTGATCAAGGGTTGCAGATATAACCCAATGCTTCAGCACAAGACCTGAAAGCCTGAAGCCCTGGATTCTGTCCCAGGCACCATCATATGATGAAACCATGTTCTTCTCTCAACCTCTCTCTCTCTCTCTCTCTCTCTCTTCCCTCTCTCCCTTTCTCATAAAAACTATATTTTCTTAAAAACTAGTCTGATCAAACGCTTTTAAGGGGGGGCGGGAGTTGGGCTATAGTGCAGTGGGTTAAGCACAGGTGACACAAAGCGCAAGGACCTGCATAAGGATCCTGGTTCAAGCCTCCAGCTCCCCACCTGCAGGGGAGTCACTTCACAAGTGGTGAAGCAGGCCTGCAGGTGTCTATCTTTCTCTCCCCCTCTCAGTCTTCCCCTCCTCTCTCCATTTCTCTCTGTCCTATTCAACAATGATGACATCAATAACAACAACAATAAAACAACAAGGGCAACAAAAAGGGAATAAGTATTTTTTTAAAAAACACTTGAGAAAAAAACTAGTCTCGTTGACCTTACCCATGTGTCCTGGAACCTCACCTCTCCAGAGTCCTACCCCACTAGAGAAAGATGGAAAGCAGGCTGGGGGGTCCACCTGCCAACTCCCATGTCCAGCAGAGAAGCAATGACAGAAGCCAGAATTTTCACCTTCTGCTCCCCATAAAGAATTTTGGTCCAGACTCCCAGAGGAGAAGAAATGTTGGGGGAAGATGACCAGAGGGCTCCAAATGAACCTCAGTTCCATCAGGACCCAAAGAGAGAAGAGGAAAAAAGGAAGAACACTCAGAAGCAGTAGTAGGTGTAGGTGTGACTTGGAAAGGAAGAGAAGGCAGAACCATAGAAAAAAAATGAGTAACTATATATATGTACACATATATAATAGTTAACCCCTATCTGTGGCTTTGGGAGAAGCACTGCAGTTTCCAATGGCGGGAAGGGGGACACAGAACTCTGGGGGTGGGAATGGGATGGAATTATGCCCTGTGTCTCATGATTTTGTAAATAAATATTAAATCACTAATAAATTTAAAATTAAAAAGTCTGGTAAAAGGAGTTTTGTATAGGCAACAAGATAGCTCACCTGATGGAGTGCATCTTTTTTTATTTGTGATTTAATAATGATTGACAAGACTGATGGGATAAGAGGGATATAATTCCACACAATTTCCACCACCAGAATTCCGTATCCCATCCCCTCCATTGGAAGTTTCCCTACTCTTTATCCCTCTGGGAGTCTGGACCAAAGATCTTTATGATAAGCAGAAGGTGGGAGGTCTGGCTTCTGTAATTGCTTCAGTGCAGTACATCTTAACATGCACAAGGACCTGGGTTCAAGTTCCAAGCCACCACATGGTAGCACCACCTGCAAAGAAGAAGCTTCAACAGTGGTCATGGCAGTTCAAGGGTGTCTCCTCTGTCTGTCTCTCTCTCCCCCCCCTCCCTCCCTCCCTCCCTCTAAAAAAATTTAAAATGTCACCAAGAGCAGTAGAATTATGCAGGTTTGAAGCCCCAGCATAAATCCTTGGGGAAAAACCAAAATTAAACAAACAAAAATGAAATGATGTGTTTGTTTTCTTCGTTGTTAGAACTAGAGCTTATTTTAATATAAATCTTGTCATATAATAATAATAATATAAATGCTATAATATATTTAACATAAAACTTAAATCATAATAATTTTAATCTTAAATCATAATCTTGATGGGGGGCATGGCAAGAAGCCACTCGCCTAGTAGAGAATAAGCCTAATTATGCATAAGGCTCAGTCCTCCATCCCTGGCACCAACAGCAGCACCCTGCACAGCACCCAGGGAGCCCATGGAGGGTGGGCAGGGCTGTGGGGTCTCTCCTCTCTCAGCACCCTGCACAGCACCCAGGGAGCCCCATGGAGGGTGGGCAGGGCTGTGGGGTCTCTCCTCTCTCAGCATCCTGCACAGCACCCAGGGAGCCCCATGGAGGGTGGGCAGGGCTGTGGGGTCTCTCCTCTCTCAGCACCATGGACAGCACCCAGGGAGCCCCATGGAGGGTGGGCAGGGCTGTGGGGTCTCTCCTCTCTCAGCACCAGGCACAGCACCCAGGGAGCCCATGGAGGGTGGGCAGGGCTGTGGGGTCTCTCCTCTCTCAGCACCAGGCACAGCACCCAGGAAGCCTCATGGAGGGTGGGCAGGGCTGTGGGGTCTCTCCTCTCTCCTTCCTCCTAAAATTAAAAGATTAAATGATCCTCCCAGGGAGACTCTTAAGTGATGGCACTGGGTTCATGTCCCTGAGTCACCAAAAAAGAAAAAACTTATTTCTAAGAATTGGGAAAAGGGAGAGTTAATCTACTAGCAGCTGCTTTTAGCAGACTCACCTCCTGATTCCCAAGTAAACTGAGGACCAGTGATGACATTCCTTGGAGGAACAGCACCCCACCGGCCAGTCAATCCCATGCCCCTCAGTCAACGCCCAGCCACCCAAAACAGAGCTGACGCTGGGTGGGAGGGAGGGGAGACAGCACCCCAAACAGGACACAGCATTGTTACAAGAGGCGTGTGGAATTACCACTGGAGAAAAACAGAAATGCTCTTTACGTACACACTGAGCCTCATTCACACATCCCACCTGTGACATTCACCCCTGGACCCTTTGTCATCTTTTCCACCCAAGCTAGCTGACAGAATTTTTTTTTTTTTGTTGTTTGTTTGTTTTCACTTTGAAGTGAAGAAGGAAAAGAAGAGAAAGAGCCAGATTTACCCTAAAAGGAATAAGGAAGTGAGAGCTCCCCAGAGCTGCCCGCGGGGTTGGGGTGACAGCCCGTGATGCTTCTTCCGGTCTTGGTGGCTTTCTGAATTTCCAACTGCCCGCCCCCTTCTTCTTAAAGGCAACAGTGAAGGGAGGGCAGCGCAGTCCTGCAGTCCTCTCTCTGCCTCTGGATTAGTCACAGCCCGGGTGATACCGTTTCTCTCCTCTGCAGCTCCCGGGAGGTGAAAGAAACCTGGTTAGAAGCCCTCCAAGGGTAAGTACCTTAGCACAACCAGACCAAAGGAACCTGAGTCAGCGAGCAAATCCCACAGGAAATAACCAAACCAGGGGATCTGCAAGCATCATCTTGTAAAGATTTGGAATTCAGAAAGCTTTGCTTCACAGTGAAATTTGCATATATGTATTAATTAATTAATTATTTTCTGGCAGGATAACTCTGCAAAGGGTAGCTTTGTTTTTATGTCCACTCAAAGTGGTGTCCTAGGAATGTTTGTTTGTTCTTACTTTGGGGGATTGAATGAGAAAATACTTGCAAAGAAATTTAATACCTTACCTGACCTTTAAAAAACAAACAAACCTCCAAACCAGTAACAGCAGTTGATTGAAACTGTCGCTCAGATTTTGTCTGATAGGAACAAAATAACAGAGGCATAAATTGTGACCAGTTAGGGGTACCAGACTTCAGTAAGCAGAGAGAGTGAGCAGTGGAATTAGAGGCTGTTCTTTGGGTGTTAAGACATCTGGTAGCAGGACTGGCTTTCCATGAACATTTTCTGTTTAACTGTCCTCAAACTTCTGGCAAAGCGATGTTGAAACTGACCGGCCGCTGTGTATGTCCCACCTTGACTCTTAACTCTGATCCGTCTGGTATTTTGCAGAAGCCGCCGAGGTCACTCGGGAGTGAAATTCACCTCTGGGCAGCCAGCCCAGGTTCTAATGAAGTTACTAAGTAGCCGTAATGCGGTATGTGACCCCTCCCCACCCCACACCCAACCCCATCCCATTTAGCAATTCAAATGTTCTAGAGGCAGGAATGTCCAAAGACATTTACCAGGCTAATCACTCTTTCTCTCTTTCAGTCAAAAACACTAAATGCCAGTGACATGGAGACATTCATCCAGTGCCAATCTGAGGTGAGGGAGTAATTTTTTTTTTTTTTAACTTTGTGTTTTTACTCTGAGAAGAACTTTTCTGTTGTAACTGAAAACCACCCTGTTTGCTGAGTTAGTGGACTAGAAAAGTCTCGCAGAAATGCAGTCAGATAACTAGCCTGGCTCTGGTGTGATAGTGGTGGTGGTGGTGGTCATGGCTTTTAAATTGATTCTTAAACTGGGGAGTCAGGTGTGGGGGCTCAATGAAGTGTTTTGATTCATTTTCCCTCTGAGTTCAAGGTTTCTATCTGTGTTGGGGGGAGAGAAAACACAAGTCTAACTAAAATACATCTTCACTTTTAGGGTGATATCAAGAAGCACCCTCTCTTGGTGCCCAGTGAGAGTGAAGACAGCCTCTGTCAGCTCATTGGTGAGTTTTGAAAACAGGCTGTTGTTTTATGTAAGCGTGGTGGCAAAGCCACAGAACTCTTCGAGGAATCTATCTTCTGGGTATTCTTCTAAAGACCACAGCACACTAACGCTCAGGACATGCAATCTCCAGCTCCCAGCTAAGGATCTGATAGGAGAGGTCTCCCAGCTAAGGATCTGATAGGAGAGGTCTCCCAGCTAAGGATCTGATAGGAGAGGTCTCCCTGCTAAAGATCTGATAGGAGAGGTCTCCCAGCTAAGGATCTGATAGGAGAGGTCTCCCAGCTAAGGATCTGATAGGAGAGGTCTCCCAGCTAAGGATCTGATAGGAGAGGTCTCCCAGCTAAGGATCTGATAGGAGAGGTCTCCCAGCTAAGGATCTGATAGGAGAGGTCTCCCAGCTAAGGATCTGATAGGAGAGGTCTCCCAGCTAAGGATCTGATAGGAGAGGTCTCCCAGCTAAGGATCTGATAGGAGAGGTCTCCCTGCTAAGGATCTGATAGGAGAGGTCTCCCAGCTAAGGATCTGATAGGAGAGGTCTCCCAGCTAAGGATCTGATAGGAGAGGTCTCCCTGCTAAGGATCTGATAGGGGAGGTCTCCCAGCTAAGGATCTGATAGGAGAGGTCTCCCTGCTAAGGATCTGATAGGAGAGGTCTCCCTGCAGCCCGGAGCTGGCGCGGGTGAGGGTGAAACTAAAAGGAAAGCAGGGGTGTTTGGTGGCTGCCTTCTCCAGGTTCTTCCTTCTTTCGGGGAGAACAAGTCAAGTCAGGGAGATGAGAAGCAATGTCACTGACCACGTTTCCCAAAAGCCTCAGCCTACATGCTTTGGCTTGTTTGTTTGTTTGGATTTGATTTGCTTCATGCATTACATTCATTTATTATTTTTATTTTATTTTTTATTTATTGCCTCCAGGATTATTGCTGGGGCTCAATGCCAGCACTGCAAACCCACTGCTCCTGGTGGCCATTTTTTCCATTTTATTGGATAAGACAGAGAGAAATTGAGAAAGGAGGGCAAGACAGAGAGGGAGAGAGAAAGATAGATACCTGCAGACCTGCTTCGCCACTCCTGAAGTGTCCACCCCCACACACCCCCTGCAGGTGGGGAGCTGGGGCTTGAACCCGGATCCTCGTGCTTAGTACTTTGCTTGCTTAACCGGGTACAGCACCACCTGCCCCCCCATGCATTCCACTTATAAGATCTTCCAGATCCATTTCTCCTGGATGATGAGGATAATAAACTGCTTTTCCATCCACCCTCTTCCCCTTATCAGTATAAAATGTAGTTATAAAATGTGTAGAGACAGAGGTCAGTGCATTTAGGAAGTTTTTTTTTTTAAGTTAGAAAGATAAAGGAGAAGGGAAGAGAGAGAGAGGGTGGTGATGCAATGCTATACTCGTTACACACAGGTCTGTGGCATTTTGCAAGGGGACATCATTCTCCTCTGCCACCTAAAGTCAGCCCTCTGCAGCAAAGACTGTGGCCCAGATCCCCCTCCCAGTCAGCTCACCAGAGTGTCTGAGTGACACAGCTCCCTCTAGTGGCTGATAGGTGCTAGCAGGTTGGGTGACCAGTTTTTTTCTTTTCTTTTTAGTAAGTTAATATCGATTTACAAAATTATGAGATTATAACAGGGATAAAACTCCACATCGCTCTCACCACCAGACTTCTGTATCCCCAGTCCCTCCACTGGAAACTGCAGTAGTTCTCCCAAGGTCACAGATATGAGTTGACTATTATTTCTATCACTATATTTTTTATATATTGCCCTTTTTTTTTCCTATGGTTCTGCCTTCTCTTCCGTTCTGAGTCACACCTACACCTGTTACTACTTCTGAGTGTCCCTCCTTTTTTCCTCTCCTCTCTCTGGGTTCTGATGGAGTTGGAGTTCAGAGCCCTCTGGTCATCTTCCCCCATTTTCCCCTCTGAGAATATGGACCAGAATTCTTTATGGGGAGCAGAAGGAGGGAGGTCTGGCTGCTGTCATTGCTTCTCCACTGGACATGGGTGTTGGCAGGTGGATCCACACCCCCAGCCTGTGTCTGTCTGTCCCTAGTGGGGCAGGGCTCCAGGGAGGGGAGGCTCCAGGACGCGTTGGTGAGGTCGTCTGTGGGTGGCCAGTCTTCACTAAGAAGAGTCACCTTCCTCCATGGTCCTCATCTATAGAACGAGGAACATAGAACGATCTCTCTCTCACGTGGGGAATGTCCACTCCGGTGGCTGAAGCCCACGTGTGAAGATGGCTCTTGATGGCCTCAGAGTTTGCCTGTGGTCTGCCACAAACAGCGGGCACAGGGGAAGAAACAGGAAAGGCGGGGCCTTTGCGCCTTGGCTGGTTGTTGATGTGTTGGGCTGGTTGTCCTTGGCGACAGTGTGGTTGCTCCTGGCAGGCTGTTCTGGAGGGAAAGCCACGCCCTCCGGGGTCTGTTTTGCACACCGATGGTCCCCACCTGGCATGGCGGCCACACAGGAAGGGAGCAGCTGTACTCACCGTTCTATCTAGGTCCTTGTTGATTCACCTGTGAGCCTCATTTTTCCTTTTGGTCCCATTTCTCTCTGTAGAAATTAAGAAAAGGAAGAAAGTGTTGTCCTGGCCTTTTCTCATGAAAAAGCTTTCTTCATCATCAGATTTCCCAGGGGCTTCAGAATCCAACTTGAAAGCGTCGCTGTTTGATCAGCCCCTGTCAGCTATCTGCAGGGGCGAGAACACGCTTCCCAAGTCCATCCAGGTAGGAGGGCGTTTACACAAGCAGGCCCCAGCTTTCTGTCTGATGTGGTGAATGGGAGGCCATTCTCCTGCTGAACAGCCAGTAATGCTGTTTGCACACAAGAAGGCCCCAGGGGCCAGCAAGGAGATGCCGGGCTGCTCCGATTCTATCAATTGCACTTGGCAATGAGCTAGGTTGGTACCCACCCATCCCCAGCCCCACTGACACACACGCACACCTACACCCCAGCCTTCAGATATCAGGGGAGTTAAGAAGGCTAAAAATTAAAAAAAGCCTATTCAGTTCTGAAAAATCGACAGGTTGAATATAAAGCAAGATTAGAAAGCCAATGTTTAGATGGAATGATTTGAAAAGGAGACCTGGAGTAATTATTTATTTATTTACATGTGAGAGAAAGAGAGGGGGGAGAGAGGGAAGGAGGGAAAGAGAGGGAGGAGGGAGGAGAGAGAGGGAGAAGGGGAGGGAGTGATGGAAAGAGAAAGAGAGAGGGGGAAGGAGAAAGAGAGTGGGGAGGGAAGAGAGGGAAGAGAGGAGAGGGAGAGAAAGAACCAGAGCACTGCTCAGCTCTGGCATAATGTGGTGCCAGGGACTGAACCCAACAACGCAGGCACCTACCTCAGGCATGCAAACACTACCTTCTTAACACTGAGCAGTCTCCCTGGGGGAATATTCTAGAGTGTGACAAAGCCGAACTCTTGCCGTTTACTTCCTCTTTGAGAAGGGCCAGATGGAGGAAGGGAGTTGATCTTCTTCTTCTTCAAGCGTTTGCCCTTCTTCCGTAGCCAGTCAACAGCGTCAGGTTGAGCTGCTTGTTGCTGGCTTTGAAAGTGTCTGGGATCCATGTGGATTCAGTCGGCTAGGAAGGATCGTCAGTTTCCCCAATGAATGGGTACTCACAGGGATGCACCACGGGAAGGTCGATCCAATGCATCCCCAAAAAGAAAAGAAAAAGAAAAAAAAAAAAACAGGTGGTAGCGCAGCGGGTTAAGCGCAGGTGGCGCCAAACTCAAGGACTGGCAAAAGGATCCCGGTTTGAGCCCCCGGCTCCCCACCTGCAGGGGAGTCGCTTCCCAGGCGGTGAAGCAGGTCTGCAGGTGTCTGTCTTTCTCTCCTCTTCTCTGTCTTCCCCGCCTCTCTCCATGTCTCTCTGTCCTCTCCAACAACAATGACATCGATAATAACTTCAACAATAAAACAACAAGGGCAACAAAAGGGGAATAAATAAATAAAATTTTTTTAAAAATTTAAAGAAAAAAAGAAAAAAAACTGGCGTTCCTAGCCTCCTGTTAAGACTTAACTTAGAAAAAATGAGCTTTCCATAAGGGGGCGGTGTTAACAGGCTGTGTTTGCTAATGTCCATACGCATTATGTGATCACTCTTTTTCCGACCTGAGCATTTCGTTTCATGGATTTGCAGCAGCAAAACATGTGTTCAGGGTAAGAGTAACTGTGCCCTCTTCTTCAACCAGGACATCCTCACTGTTCTGTGCCTGAAAGGCCCATCCACCGAAGGAATATTCAGGAAAGCAGCTAGCGAGAAAGCACGGAAAGAGCTGAAGGAAGAACTCAACTCTGGAGCCGCAGTGGATCTGAAGAGTCTGCCGGTGCACCTCCTGGCCGCGGTCTTCAAGGTGAGCTCTCCGCTGTGCACCCAGCGGCCCCGCTGCCCGGGCTGTGCTGCTGTGACTCTCAGGAGACAAGCTATGGGCTCTTCCCCGCCATTCAACCCCCACAGACCCACAAGAAAGTCCAGGCTGTTTCTGGTAAACATTTATTTGTTTACATAAGCATCTCCGTTTCTGGGATCCCAGATTCCACCAGAAAGGGATGCACTGAGAGCTGCCACCAGAAAGAAATTTGGACGAGGGGTCCAGGTGGTGGCATATCTGGTTAAGCACACGCTAACAATACGCAAGGAGCCGGGTTCAAGCCCCCAGTCTCCACCTGTAGAGGGAAAGCTCTTTTCAAGTGGTAAAGCAGCGTTGCAGGTATCTGTCTGTCTATCTATCTATCTATCTATCTATCTCCCCTTCTCAGTTTCTGGCTGTCTCTATTCGATAAATAAAAATAGATAATAAAAAATTTTTAAAAGACTATGAGGTGGCAGAAGTGTTCAGATCCTGGAACATGATGGGGAGGAGGACCCAGGTGGGGGTTAGAGTGTTATGCGGAAAACTGAGAAATGTTTTACATGTACAAACTAGTGCTGTTGGTGTTGTATTGTTTTGGTTTTTGCCCCCACGGTTATCACTGGGGCTTGGTGCCATGAATCCACTGCTCCTAGCAGCCATCTTTTTCCACTTTTGCTGCTGTTGTTGGATGGGACAGAGAGAAATCAAGAGAGGAGAAGAAGACAGAGAGAGGAGAGAAAGATAGACACCTGCAGACCTGCTTCACCACCTGTGAAGCGACCCCACCCCCAACCCCCCCACAGGTGGGGAGGTGGAAACTCAAGCCAGGATCCTTGCTCGTGTCCTTGCATTTCCTACTATGTGCGCTTAACCCAATGTGCTACCACCTAGCCCCCCCCCAAACTAGTGTATTTTACTGTTGATTGTAAACCGTTAATCACCCCTGTAAAGAAAAAATAAAGAATTATCATTAAGGGGAAAAAAGTTGCTGAGAGAGATTTTCCAAGATAATTAAACTCAAGACAGGAGGGAGGGAGCACATCCCAGGTAGGATGAGCCTAGATTTCTCGCAGAGGGGACACGGTTCAGAGGATAATACCAGCAGGTTAGCTCAGACCAGCAGGCTGAAGGGTCCCCCTCCTCCTCCAGGACTTCCTCAGAAGCATCCCACAGAAGCTGCTGTCATGTGACCTGTTTGAGGAATGGATGGAGGCTCTGGAGAAGCAGAACGAGGAGGACAGGATTGAGGCCCTGAAACTGTAAGTGGCCAGCACCGTCTCCACATTTTAGTTCTCCACAGAACTGACAAGTTTCCCGTCCCCACCACCACCATGCTGTGACACCTGGGAGCTCAGAGTGGAATTGAAACAGGAGCTGCCTTAACAGGGTTTTGCTTTTAAATGCAGGGGTTTTGTTTTTTCATTTTTATTTATAAAAAGGGAACACTGACAAAACCCATAGGATAAGAGGGGTACAACTCTACACAGCTCCTACCACCAGAACTCCGTATCCCATCCCCTCCCTTGATAGCTTTCCTATTCTTTACCCCCTCCACCCCCCTGGGAAACGCAGGTTTTAGCCAGATGAAAGAAAACATCTCTTCAACAGGGAGAAGAGTTAACTTTAGCATCACAAATCCCAACAGATGAGGGAAGGAGTCTAAAAATCAGAGAAATTTAAAAAGCGGGCAGTTCAAAAAGTCAAAATCACAGATAGAAAGGACACTGAATAACAGATTCAACAACATTCACGTGGAGGGACAGGGCTGTTTTGTGCAGCCAGTGTCCTTCCAGGAAACAGCCCTGCAAGGTGTCAGAGAAGAATCTAGAAAGGGTTGTTTCGCCCATGGAGTCCCACAGCCCTTATTTCATATATATATGAAATCTTTTTTCAGCCTTGCAGACACATGGCCTCAAAAAATTGGCTAACAACTCAGATTGTTCCTCTCGACGGAAATTTTTAGTAAAAGGCGAGTTATACGATCTGAAGAGAAACCAGAGTATCACATATGTATATTTTACAACAAACTCAAGTGAAAAATGGTCAAAACATGTTCCAGTAGTAGCGAAAGTATGGCACTTGCTAGTGGAATTCTGACCTGTTAGCGGCTCAAAGCTGTTGGACACCCAACTTAGAATACCAGTAAGATCTCCAAACCATATGAATGTCCACCAGCATGTCAGGATTATTCCACACAGCTAAACTGTGTCAGGAAAATATTGAGAACATCAGAAACATTCATGTCAGCCCAAAATTAATATCCTGAGGCTCTCACAATAAAACTTCTACTGAAAGTCATAAACTTCCCATAGTAGGAATTTCTTTTTTTTTCCCCCAGAGGGAAGGGGAGATAGACAGGGAGAGAGCAGACACCTGCAGCCCTGCTTCACTACTGGTGAAATTCTCCCCTACAAGTGGGGGCCAGGGGCTTGAACCCAGGTCTTTGTGCATTGTGCTGTATGCACTCAACCAAGTGTGCCACTGCCTGGGCCTCCACTGTGGGAATTTCTTAGAACAGAAAGATCCAGAGTCAGTATTTCTTCTTTCTTTAAACTTGAGCTTTGAAAAACATTATATCTCATTTTGCTAGTCACAGTGTTGATGACTAATTGCTGCCTTGGCCCTGATTTGCAAACACGTCCTCATATAGATGTACTTTCCCATCAAGATTTCCCAGAATGGCATGAAAATATACCATCTGAGTTGAATGGCCACCATTTTTTTTTAAGGCAAATGAGTGTCTATTTCCAAGAAGTCAATCCACCAGTGATGGAAACAGAAAGACACTCTATGTAGCCAAAAAAAAAAAGATGATTTTCAGGGTGTTAGAGTCCATGGAGTATCATGCAGGGAAACGAGCTTCACCATTTGAGAGCTGTGTGAATATCATTTGGGGTCTGGTTGTTTTTTTTTTTTTTTGGGGGGGCTCCTAGTTAGAAAGACGGGTTTCCCAGGCTCTCGGGACCCTGTGGCTACCCGGTTTCATTCCGTGTCAGCTGTCCCGCAGCGTCTGAATGGGCATTACACAACTATGCTGATGCAAACACACCTTCCTCATTGGAGAGAAAGTCTGGGCTAGGCCGGGGCTGTCAGCTCGCTGGAGGAAAGGCTGCACAGGCCCCTTCACAGCCTCTAAAAGTGCATCTCGAACTTGCTTGCAGGGTGGCCGAGAAGCTGCCGGCACTCAACCTTCTGCTGCTCAAGCACCTGGTCTCCGTGCTTTACCTCATCAGCAAGAACTCGGACACCAGCAAGATGGATGCCAGCAACCTCGCCATCTGCATTGGCCCCAGTGTGCTGGCCCGGGTGCAGGACCGCGGCCTGTCCCTGCAGGCCCAGAAAGACCTGAACAGCAAGGTTCGTTGTGGCCTCTGTCAGAGAGAGCTCCCCGGGGCACGGTCTCTCAGTCCATCTGCAGGCCGGGGGAGGAGCCTCAACTGCCCTGACTCACGGTGCCCGTGCAGGTGTGGGCACATGGCGCTGCGATCAGTCACACTCTTAGGAGCGCATCTGATGCCGCTGATGGAGACTGGGCTCTGCTTCCTCTCTCTCCCCACGGGGTGGAGGAGAAGGCTTTGCACCCTGGGACTGACGAGTCCTTTGGATGTTTGCCTTTGTGTGTTATTGCTATGCCTCTTTTTTGTAGTGACGGAAAGCACACACAAGGTTTTATTCTTTTTTAAAAAATTTTTTTTCTTAATCTTTATTTATTGGATAGAGGCAGCGATAAATCGAGAAGGAAGGGGGAGATAGAGAGGGAGAGAGACAGAGAGACCCCTGCAGCCCTGCTTCACCACTCACAGAGCTTCCCCCCTGCAGGTGGGAACACGGTCCCTGTTCACTGTAACATGTGCGCTCAACCAGGTGTGCACCACCCGGCCCCTCTGCTCTCTATTTTCTTAAGCGGGAGGTACAGACAGAGAGGAGAGACACCGTGACACAACTCCACCATTCACGGCGCTCTCCTGGCGCCCTCACGTGCTGCCAGGGTTCGAACGCAGGGCCTTACACACAGCAAGGCCTGTGCTCCCCTGGGTGAGCGGCCTCACAGCCTTGGGAGTTGACTGAATGAAAAACCTTTTAGTTCTTTTAAGGAATGTCTTTAATTCTCAAATAAATTCTCAAAAACAACTTTGACCTCTTTGATCATTGCCACTTTTCTGTCCACTTGTTTGGTTTGTTTGTTTTTTTTTTTTTTTTTTCAGACATATTAAGACCTATACCACTCATTCTGCTTCTTTCTTCCCATCAGCTGACCCTCCATATGTAATGCCCTTCCCTGTCCCCATCCCTTTAAATATAAGTATAAATGAGGATGCCTCTCAGCTGACAACCTGCTTGATTTTCCTCACAGGTTAAGACACTGGTGGAATTTCTGATTGAAAACTGCCTTGAAATCTTTGGAGAGAACATTCCAACACATCCTAGCACTGCTTCTGATGACTCACTGGAGCACACAGACAGTTCAGGTAAAGAACGTGCTTTTGGGGGGGATGCACAACTGGCTGAGCGCACATATTACAGTGCACAAGGAACTGGGTTTGAGCCCCTGGTCCCCACCTGCAGGAGGAAAGCTTCATGAGTGGTGAAGTAGGGCAGCAGATGTCATCCTGTCTCTCTCCCATCACCCCCTTCCCTCTCAATTTCTGGCTGTCTCTATCCAATAAAACACATAATAAAAAATAATAATAATAAAGACTGTGCTTTTGAGGGTGTGCCAGAGGGTCACGCATGTGATTAAGCACATACATTGCCATGCTCAAGGATTTGATTTCAAACAGAAACTTCAGGGGAGTGGGCAGTGGCGCACCTGGTTAAGCACACATAAGGACATGCTCAAAGACCCGGGTTCAAGCCCCCGCTCCCCACCTGCAGCAGGGACGCTTCACAAGCAGTAAAGCAGGTCTGCAGGTGTCTGTCATTCTCTCTCCCTCCCCATTTCCCCTCCTCTCTCAATTTCTCTGTGTCCTATCCAATAAGATGGGGAAAATGGCCACAGGAGCAGTGAATTTGTAGTGCTGGCACCAAGCCCTAGTAATAACCCTGGAGGCAGAAAAAAAGGAAAGAAACTAAGCCCAAGGCCTCAACTGTCCCTTCTCTTCCCACTCCCCCAGATTTGTCCACCCTGCAGAACGACTCAGCCTACGACAGCAACGACCCAGATGCAGAGCCCAGCAGTGCTGTTAGTTCTCTGAACAGGCCCTTGGAGACACCCAGCCTGGAGCCGCGGGGCCCACAGCAGGCCTGGGAGTCGAGCCGGGAGCCACTTCTGAACACAGTGGCCAAGCTGAGGGGCACCCTCGGTAAGCCAGACAGGAGCTACTCAGAGCCCAGCATGTTCCTGTCCCAGGACAGACCGGACAGCCCCCCGCTCATGGGGCGTCAAGGACACTTCAGCGTGGCCCTGGAGACAAGTTCCACTTCTGAAAACAAAGACTCTGAGGACCCCTTCCCAGAGGAGGAGTTCCCCACCACTGAGGGCAAGAGCTCAAGGCCCCGGGACCTGAGGCTGAAGAGCCTGACAGGAGGCTCGGCCCTCAAAGCCATGTCCAGTGGCTCTCTGGACGCCTCCTCGGATGGCTCTCCGGGGCCTTCTCCCTCCAGCCCCCAAGGGAGTTTCTTCAGCCGCCATCAGTCTTTCACCAAGACGGAGAAGACCAAACCCAGCCGAGAGATCAGAAAGCACTCCCTGTCGTTCTCCTTCACCTCCCACCAGAGGGTGCTGGCCAAAACATCCAGCGTGGGGTCCGTAGGAGTCCAAGGCCTCCCCAGAGACCAGGGCAAGAAGGGACTGGAGAGAGGAAGCCAGCTCTCTGGCCGCATCGTACGGGAAAACCAGTGTGATGTGCCCAGCCCTGTGGAGAGAAGCTTTGCCTGCAGGCCCCAGGCCCTCTCAGTGGAGGACGTTTTCCGTTTTGTAGACCAGAGGAGCCCCGGAAGTCCGCCGTCTTACCAAGAGGCCATCCTGTGCCCCACAGCCTACGGCAGCCAGACAGTGGACAGCATGAGAGCCCGGGTGCTCAGCCTGGGCACCCTAGCCGCCCACCACGGAGGGAGCGATTCGAGACACCTGTGCCGCCAAGACTCGCCCAATGGGCGCAGCTTAGGGCACAGGACTGAGGGCTGGCATCTGAGCAGGACTGTCTGTGCTTCTGGGAAAGCAAAGGGACACATGGCTGTCGTCCTCAGGCCTGAGCTGCAGCAGCTCCCAACGGGTTCCGAGTCCAAGCAGAAGACTAAGAGGGGTTACCTGGTGAGCAGGTGCAGTCACCCCGTCTTTGAGGCTGAGCAGCTCCAATATGCCAAAGAGTCCTACATTTAGGAAGCAGGCCCAGCCGGTGGGCTCTCTGCACGGCTCTGCGGAACGCTGCTTTCCGACTCTTGTTCCCCTGCCCACCCCCACCCCCCAAAGTCAAGAATAAGCTCCCTGTTTAGGCAAGTGACACTTGTAGAGCTCTCCTCTGGGAGGTCAGCTTCAGGAGCCCTCGGGTAGCGTCCGTGTTCACCCCAATGTGCGCAGAGGTGACAGGTGCAGGACGTGTGTTCTAGACAAGGTGTCAGGTGCAAAGGCGTGTGTCTGTGTGTGTCCTCATGAGCATGTGAGCAACTGTACGGCAGTTCCTACCACCTTGGGGCACTTTTCTACTTACTGGCTGGTGTTTACAAATACTGTTTTTCTTGTTTTATGCAGCCTCAAAGGTCACACTGATTTTTGTATTTTCCAAAACAAAACGCTTCCGTCACTATTCGATGTCTCCTGTACTAAGCGGCTTTGTGAGAACCCGTCACCAAATGGGGAGAAAGACCCAGGTGACAAGGGTAGCATTCAGTGTTTGGAGTGAGCAAAGCATTTGAAACTCCAGGGAAAGAAAAGGCCTTCGTTCAGAGTGACGGGGATAAAATGTGCCCTTAATGTGCCCCTTTTGGTTTTAACTTGGGATAGGTTAGTAGAAATGCTTTTACATCCTAATGCCCTGAATCATAGCACTTTGAGTCTATCCGTAGTTCAGTGATGTGTCTGTGAGTGAGTTCATGGAAGAAGTTACTTTATACATGTTGAATGTCAGACATAAACCCCAGTGTATCTCACTACAATAAATGGTCTTATTTCAAAGAAAAAAAAAAAGTTCATTCTTTCTTGGTATGTTACTTGATAACTTGGTTCACAAAAACCCAGCATTTACACATTGGCTCTTTCAGCTTGTAGAAATACAGACAGATAGTTACAGAAATAATACTCAGCCCATGTCTGTGACCTTGGGAGAACTACTGCAGTTTTCAGTGTGGGGAATGGGGACAGAACTCTGGTGGTGAGAATGGTGTGGTACTATACCCCTGTCATCTCAGAATTATGTATATTGATATTAAGTCACTAGTAAATTTTTTTTAAAAAAATCAATAAAAGGCAGGGGACTCAATGAACAGGGGGCTTGAACCCAGGTCCTTGAGCATTGTAACATGTGCGCTCAACCAGGTGCACCACCACTGCCCCTATCAAAGCTTCGTATTTTCTCAGCCTTGTCCATCACTCCTCGGAGAGGGAAGAGGGGCTGGCAAAGAAGTTAATGAGACGTCGCCGTGTATGTCCCCAAGGGGGCCAGTGCCCCTCCCCGACACTGCTGGCCCTAAGCATCTCCGGCAGGTGGATGGTCACCTGTATCCTTCACCATAATGTTTCATGAGAATCCAATTTACAGTGAGAAAGCTCTGTTTCCTGGGCTGTGTGGGTCACTCTAGCAAATGAATTGAACCCAAACAAAGGGTCATGGGAAGTTCTGGTTTGTGATCACATAGGAGCTGGGACTTGCCAGGAGTAGCTGGGACAGATGGGGGAGTCCCATAGGGCTCGGCCCCCAACCGGTGGCCCCAGCAGGTAGGCCAGGCCGGCAGTCAGGACTACAGCTGCAGGGGACCCAACTGGTCCAGGGCTGGTTGATGTGCCTGGTGTCCCAAGTGCGAGTAAGAGCAGTGTGAGACCTTAGGAGAAGCAGGAAGAAGATGGAATTGGCCTTTGCAATGCCCCCATGAATTCAAGTTCTTACACACAAAGTCTTTTAACTTGCCAATATAATATTTTTTGCTATTTGTACACAGAACTGTTTAGAAATGTAACTTCAGGGGTCCGGGGAGACAGAGTCACGATTCTGCAAAAGATTCTCCCTGCCTGAGGTTCTGAGGTCCTAGATTCAGTCACCAGCACCACCATCAGCCAGAGCTGAGCAGGGCTCCGGTCTATTTCTCTCTGTGTGTATTTTTCTCTCAATAAAATAAAGTATTTTTAAGAACTTATTTAGTCATTCATGAGAAAGACAAGAGAGAAAGAACTAGACGTCACTCTGGTGCATGTGCTGCCAGGGGTTGAACTTGGGACCTCATGGTTGAGAGAATCCAATGCTTTATCCACTGCACTACCTCCCAGACCACAATAAAATATTTTTTAAAGAGAAATGTAACTTCAGTGTCTCCATCCCTTAGTGTACACAGGGAGGTATTAGGAGCCCTGAAAGGTGACGTGATCTGACTTTATCCAACTGGAGAGGCTGGTGGATTCGGGTGTCAGTGAAAATTCTCCCTTAAGCTGGCGAATAGCTCACTTGGATAGTGTCCTGCATTGCTACGTGCACAACCCAGACTCAAGCCCAGTGCCTACTGTGCTGAAGTTTCAGTGCCAGGGTCTCTTTCACTTTCTCTGTCTCTAAAAATAGCTAAGATAAAAAGATTTGTTTAGGGAGTTGGGCGGTAGTGCAGCGGTTAAGCGCACATGGCGTAAAGCACAAGGGCCGGTGTAAGTTTCCCGGTTTGAGCCCCCGGCTCCCCACCTGCAGGGGAGTCACTTCACAGGCGGTGAAGCAGGTCTGCAGGTGTCTCTCTTTCTCTCCCCGTTTCTGACTCCCCATCCTCCTTTCACTTCTCTCTGTCCTATCCAACAACGACGACATCAAATAACAACAGTAAAAAAAAATTTAAAAAAAAAGATTTGTTTAGATTAAAAAAAAAAAAAGTTTTCCCTTGAATAACTTCTCACTTTTGGATTTTTATTTGCCACTAAAGTTAACTGCTAGGATTCAGGGTCTGTACAACTTCACTGCTTCCAGCAGACTTTTTTTTTTTATGGAGAATGAAAGAAAGAGAAGGAAAAACACAATTCCACTGCACCACTCTTGAAGCTCCCTCCCCCCCAAACACACACATAAGTGCTCACATTTGGTGGCCAGAATCTTGAACCAAGGTCCTTGCACAAAGACCCAATCCACATTCATCTCGGGTTTATGGTGTCGGCTAGGATTAAACACAGAACCTTGGGGCCACAGGCATGAAAATCCAGACACATGAATCTATCTATCCCTGGGGCCAGAGCCCTCTCAGCTCTGGCTGATGGTGGTGCAGGAGATTTAACCTGGGACTTCGGAGCCTCAGGCATGAGAGTCTCTTTGCAGAACCATAATGCTATCCTGTCCTCTAATATAATTTTAATACTATTAACAAATATCACCTAACAACATTTTGCACATCTGAAATTTCAGAATGATGAAGTGTTCTCATGATTCAAAAAAAAAAAAAAAAATCAAATTTCAATGACCCAGTATCTTCAGCCCAAGAGAAATGTAGAGAAAGCACCTGTAAGATATATAGCAAATAACAACACAGACAGTAGCAAGCTGAAAAGAAATTATGGTAATTTTCCACACTCTTTTAAAAAAGCACCAACACAAACACTTCCTCTGTCTCTTCTGAGTCTCCTTAGTTTTTTTTTTTTTTTTTTTTTACAGGTTTTTATTCCATCTACCTGCATAACTCAAGAAGTTAGCAGACAACATCTAGTTAGGATCTCAGGAGATGACAGGGACCCAAAGGCCTTTGTCCACTTCCCCAAGTGGGATTAGGGCTAAGTCATGTGAACTTCCCACTTTACTAATTCAAATGGATTCTTGTACAATTAGGGAAGAGAAAGAAAGCTATTTTTAAAGAGTGGACATTTCACAGCTAAAAGCAAGGCATGTCTTAAGTCCTGTGGGGAAGTGTCTTGATGTCACAGGATAGGATGAAACTAAGAGTTTTGATTACAACAGGCCAATTCCCAAGGCACTTATTCCCTTTCTGACTTCCTCATCTCCCTCATTCAGGCCTCCCCTGTCTAGAATCAACATCTAACTGAGAGAGAAATGGTCTGGGCTGAGAACTTCATGGACCATCTTTGGCAAGTTCCTAAGCCCCTTTATATTATTGGTCCTTCCTTAGGATAATAAATGGTTCTAGAAGGTTCTGAAAGGTGTGGCCATGAAGTAAGGGTGGAAAGTCTGAACTCTCCCAGGAAACAAGTATCTACAACTATTGATCTTAACAAAGCTCACCAACTACAGCTGAGACATCCACAGCACTCCAGCCTCAGCCACCAAGTAGCAGACGCTACTATGATTCCATCTTGACTTCCCTCCCTGAGCAGACGCTCTCACCAATGTGTCCTGGAACCTCCCCTCCCCAGGGAGAGACAGAGACAGGCTGGGGGTATGGATCCACCTGCCAACACCCATGTCCAGCAGAGAAGCAATGACAGAAGCCAGAACTCCCACCTTCTGCTCCCCATAAAGAATTTGGGTCCATTCTCCCAGAGGGATAAAGAACAGGGAAGCTTCCAATGGAGGGGCTGGGACACGAAACTCTGGTGGTGGGAACTGTGTGGAATCGCACCCGTTAAAATTATACCCTTTGCAATCGTGTTAATCATTCTTAAATCAGTAAGAAAAAAACATAAAAGTAAACAAACAAATGAAATGAGATGATTTTCTTATTTCACTGACTTATGTTTCATTACCTTTTATCCCCTGCAGGTATAATGTGTACACTTAGGTGCACCTATTCAAAATGTACAGTTTGGTGAAGTTTAGGCCATCTGAGCGCTCATTAAGGAAAAAGCACCGTTGTCAAAAAGTGGAGCAGACCGGTGACAGTGCCGTGTGTGCTTCTGTTCTCTCTGTTTCTGAGACAGGCGGTTGTAACCGGCATTCTCCACTAACAAGGAATGTTGCACATAAGTTCATTGGCCACCTGTAACATTTTCTATCTTGTGCCCATGACAAATACCTTTTAAAAGTAATAAGTCTAAAGAATAGAAGCCAGGCAGTGGTACATCTGGTTCAGTGCACATGTGACAGTGCACAAGGACCCAGGTTCAAGCCCCAGGTCCCCCCACCTGCAGGGAGGAAGCTTCACAAGTGGTAAAGCAGGGCTGCAGGTGTCTCTCTCTCCCTGTCTCCCCCTTCTCTCTCAATATCTCTCTGTCTCTATCCAATAATAAATAAATAAAATTAAAAGAATTTACTCTGTTTTGATGGACCCTTCTCCATTCTTTTCATCTACCAACTTCAGGCTGTATATTCTTACACATTTCCTTCCCCTAAGCAGCGATACCTCCTGTGAAGGGAAAAATCAATTTCCTTTCTCTTTCTACTCCTCCCCCACCTCCTCCTCGACTCATACACACAAACACACAGAGTCCCAGTGAAACACTTCCTGGTGCGTGTTAAGTGTCGGACATGCTTCTGAGTGCCGCAAAGAGCACGCCAGTTAGTGGGCAAGTGCTCTGGGAGTGAGTCTGTTTTCCTTTAAGGCAGTGCCACCTTTGTGTGTTCCAATGGGCCCAGGACTTTAGTAATTGTTGCGTGAACCTGAGAGCTAACATGCAGGCAGACTAAAAATATTGTCTGGGAAGATGGTGTCAGAGTTGAGAATAGGGCTAGAAAGCCAGATCATGGCAGAAAGTAGCTCTCAAATACAAGGAAAGTATATAAATACCAGTAACTGTAAACCCCAATGACTTGACCCAGGGCCCATGTCTATTCCTATTTAGCAGAAGAGCCTGTGTGACCTGAGTCCCTGTCAGTCTGAGCTCGCAGTCCAAGGTCACAGCTGGGAACATTCTAGGCTGCACTCATTTCAAGACCCGTCTCCCTCGAGCGGCAGAGTAGGCTGACCCTGCAGAGTGAGCCGTCCCCGCCATTGCTGCTCTACAGTGAGGGCACGGTCCTGGAGAGGCCCACAGGAGGGCTTGTGCCTTTGATCCCTCTTTCCACTGGATTCTAGGCTACAAACTCCTGGGACAGGAGCTGAGGCAGGGACTTTAGGTTGGTGCTCTCCCAGTGCAGGGAGTTTGTTCTGAATTAACTACTTCTTGTGATGGCTTCCCGCTTTGAGTAGGAATCACCACATTTGTGGAAGTGAGAAAACAGATAAACTTGTGCTGACTCACATCGCTGATTAGAGATGGAGAGGGTGTTTGCCCTCAAGCTACCAGATGCTGAAGTCATGTCTTCTTCAGCTACCTCAGTGCCAAGAGCAGGGGTGGCTCTACCGGGCCAGGTACTGGCTTCACGTTCCTTTTTATCTATTGAGAAAGGGAGAGACTGGGGAGAGGAGCACCTCTTGTGAAGCTTCTCCCCTGCAAGTGGGAGCTGGAGGCTTGAACCTGGATCCTTGTGCATGGTGGCATGTGTGCTCAACCAGGCTCATGTTTGCCCAACGCTGGTTTTAAGTTCTTTTTGGAATCAGTCTGTCACATTTCATAGACCTGAAATAGCTAGGGGACAAGAGAGGAGCTCTATTAAGACGGGTCAAGCTTATCTTGGATCTGGAGAAAGGCAAAGCCTGGCACACCTGGCTTTGAATCTGAAACACGCATGTTATTAGCCATGTCCATCTGTCCCCAGTTTTTTTCAACCAGGAAGACAGACAGGAGGGTCAGAGGCTGCAGAGGGAGGGTGGAGGATGGCTATACCGAGAAATGACAGAAATCATAAATCCAGGCCTTGCCACACAACCTGTCAAACTCATCTGAAAAGTGTATTTGGGTCTCAGGGCTTTTGAAAAAAAAAAAAAAAAGAAAGAACTGATTTTTAAAAACAGAAAGAGGCTTTTTTTTTTTAATTTGTTTGTATCACTTCTCACAGAAAGTTTCCATTTGCTGCCTGTAAGCTGGACTTTTTACTGTTTTTTATAAAGACTTCCTGGGAAACAGAGTTGTCCTCTCTCTGTCTCTGACTAGCACCTCAAACTCTTACTAGAAAGAGGCCCTGAAACCCCTTTGATTGAAAGGAAGTGATGGTGGGGTCTCTGATCTGAGTCTGAGCTCTTCTGCAGGAAGTGGAAAAAGCAGAGAAGCGGGGACCCATTTCAGCCTCAGACTCAATGGACAACCTTGCCGTGGAGCCAGGGGTGAGGGGATGCGGGCTGGCCTTCAGGTCAGGCCCTGGTTTTGAGGGGCCTGACCTGAGCTCACAGGTGCTTTGGAAGAAGAGGTGTGAACCCCACAAGTGCAGCTTCAGGAGGACTGGTTGGCCAGAGCTCCCAGGGCTCATCTTCAGCAAGGCCTGTGCCAGACTGAGCAGGTCTGTTCCTCTCCCTCTCCCCCTCTCTCTGAATTACTCACTCTCATCCTCTCTCTCACACAATCTCTCTCTGCCTCTCTCTGAACCACTCACTCAACCTCTCTCAAACAATCTCTCTGAATCATTCACTCTCTCAATCTTTCTCTCTCTCAAACTCTCACACAATCTCTGCCTCTCTCTCACTCACTCACTCTTTCTCAACCTCTCTCTCACAATCACTGCCTCTCTCAATCTGTCTGTCTGTCTATCTATCTATCTTCTGGGCTCACAGGGTTCATCTTCAGCAAGGCCTATGCCAGAGCTGAGCAATACTCTGGTATCTGTCTAGCTCCCTCCCTTTCAATCTCTCTCTCTCTCTCTCTCTCTCTCTCACACACACACACACACACACACACAATCTCTGCCTCTCTCTCAATTGCTCACTCTCTATCTCTCAATATCTCTCTGCCTCTCATAAAAATAAATATATCTTGGGCCAGTAAAATACTTCACCAGGATAGTGTGGCTGCTTTGCATATGCATGACCCAGGTTCAAATCCAGCCCCCAGCACAACATCTTCAGTATGTGCTGTCTCTTTCGGTGTCTCTGTATCTCTCTCCTCTAATCTGCAAAAGTTATCCCAGAATGGTGAGGGCCTCAGTGACAACAAAGTTAATTCATCTAAAAAAATAATGCTGGGCTGGGGAAATGACATAATGGTTATGCCAAAGACTCTCATGCCTGATACCCTGTTCTCTCTCTCTCTCTTCTCTTTCAGTCATCAGCACCACCATAAGCCAGAGGTGAATAGTACTCTGGTCTCTATCTCTCCCCTTCTGTCTGTATCTCTCTCATTAAAAAATAACTACATGAAATATTTTATATGGTAATAATGTTTGGGGGCTAGACAGTGGTAGCAGCTGCCATGAGCAAAGACCCAGGCTCAAGCCCCCACCTGCAGGAGGGAAGCTTCATAAGTGGTGAAGCAGGGTTGCAGGTGTATTTCTCATCTTACAGAGAAATTCCTATCACCTGCCCAAGCTGGTTTCCGCCCAGGAAGATCTACCTGCGAACAAGCCCTGGCCCTCTCAACTTACATTGAAAATGGACTCCAGAAGAATTTAAAGACGGGTGCTGTCTTTGTTGATCTCACAGCAGCCTATGACACGGTCTGGCACCGTGGTCTCCTAGTCAAGATCTCAAGATGCCTGCCTCCATGGGTGGCCAACACTATATCGTTTCTTCTCCAAAACAGAAGATTCCGGGTGCATCTGGGTGACAAGTCTAGCAGATGGAGACTTGTCTCAAGTGGCCTCCCCCAGGGCTCTGTTCTGGCTCCTACGCTATTTAATATTTACATCAATGACCTCCCAGAAACTTCTTCAAGGAAGTTCATCTATGCCGATGACATCTGCTGTGCAACTCAGGCATCCAAGTTCGACATCCTCGAGGAAACACTCACGAAAGACATGTCTCTGATATCTGATTACTGTAAAAAATGGCGACTAATCCCTAGCACTGCAAAAACGGTATCATCTGTTTTCCATCTACACCATGCCTCGGCCTCCCGTGAGCTTAATGTGCAGCTTGGTGATACGAGAATCCGGCATGAAGCCCAGCCAGTCTATCTTGGCGTTACTCTCGATCGCACTCTGTCATTTCACGAACATCTCATAAAATCTGCAGCAAAGGTGGGCGCGAGGAATAACATCATTGCAAGACTGGCCAGCTCCTCATGGGGCGCGAGCGCTTCCACACTAAGATCATCCTCTCTGGCATTATGCTATTCCACTGCAGAATACTGTGCCCCAGGATGGTTCCGTAGCCCCCATGTCCAGTTGGTCGATTCCAAATTATATTCCTCCATGAGGATAATTTCTGGAACCATCCGTTCCACCCCGGTACCATGGCTGCCAGTTCTTAGCAACATCGCCCCGCCAGATATTCGTCGGGATGCGGCATCATCTAAGCTCATTTCCCACGTCTACGCTCGACCGGACCTGCCAATATACGCGGATATCTTCACCCACCCTGTCCAACGCTTGACGTCTCATCACCCAATCTGGTCCCCTACGCCTACACTGAACTTCTCTGTTCCAGACTCTTGGAAACAGAGTTGGCAGTCAGCTGAGGTAAAGAACAAACACCTCATCACAGACCCCTGCAAGCGTCCACCCGGCTTTGACCTAGCACGTTATGATTGGGCCCTCCTCAATCGCTATCGAACAGGCCATGGCCGGTGCGCCGCTATGTTCCATCGCTGGGGAGCCAGAGACGACCCGAACTGCCCCTGCGGCTACAGACAGACTATGACCCACACAGTCAACGACTGCCACCTCTCCAGATTCAAAGGAGGTCTCGAAACTTTACATCAGGCTCAACCTGATGCTGTTGACTGGCTACGGAAGAAGGGCAAATGCTAGAAGAAGAAGGTGTTTGCTGTTTCTCTCTCTCTCCCTCTCTTCTTCCCTATCAATTTCTTCCTATCAAGTAAAAATAAAATAATAGGGGTTGGGTGGTGCAAACCCAATTAAGCACACATATTACCATGCACAAAGCCATGGGTTTGAGTCCCTGTTCCCCACCTGCAACAGGGACACTCCTTTAGTGGAGAAGCATGTCTACAGGTGTCTATCTTTCTCTCTCCCTCTCTATACCCCCCATCCTCTCTCAATTTCTCTGTGTCCTGTCTAATAAAAGTAGAAGGGGGGAAAAAACGGTCACTGAGAGCAGTGGATTTATAGTGCCAGCACTGAACCCCAGTAATAATCCTAGTGGCAATTAAATAAAAAAATAAAATGTTTTTAAAGATTATCATCAATTTATCAGGTAACTTTTTAATTACTGAGTTTAGATTTTTAAAGTATTCTTTTTCAAAAGCATATTTGTCATATTTTAATGAAGAGAGACAGATACAGAGAGAGGCTAGAGAGCCGTGATCAGCTCTGGTTTAAGGTGATGCTGGGGACTGAGCCTGGAACTCTGGAGCCTCAGGCTTTCTGAAGAACCATTACACTATCTCCCTGCCGCCTTAGATTTAAAATTGTATTATTTAAAATATTTTTATTTACTTATTGTTGGATAGAGACAGAGAAATTGAGAGGGGAGTGATAGTCAGAAAGGGAGAGAGACAGGGAGACACCTGCAGCCCTGCTTCACCACTCATGCTTCCCCCTGCAAGTGGGGACCAGGGGCTGGAACCTTAGCCTTTTTGGACACGTCTTTTACTTACTGAGAAATGTGTATACACATTGTCATCGCCTCATTAACTACATGCCGACTATCTGCACGGCAAGGGCTTCATCTTTATTATTTTATTATAAGAGACCAGAGCTCAGCTGTGGCATATGCCAGGGATTGAACCTGGGGCCTTTAGGGTTTGGGGTAAGCTAGTCCTGTACCCTGGCCACTGCTCTAAGTTTCCAGCACTAGTAAGTGGTTCTGTAAAATGTAATCACGAGTTCTTGGACGCCCCCACTGAAATTAGGAGCTTTAGTCCCACCCCCCTTTGTCTGAGCAAGTTAGTAACTGCTCTCTCAATGATCCGGAAGCTCAGAGCTCCAGTCCAGGCACCAGACAGGGAAGTGAAAGAAATTCCAGATGTCCCCAGCCCCCAGCTATGAAAATGTCCCCAGCCTGAGTCTTGCTAGCTAAGGCCTCAGCTCTCAAGGGGTGAAGGCCAGTCCTCCCCACTGCCCCAGCCTTCCAATTCCTGACCCACAGACCTGGGAGCAAGAGAAAAACCTGATTCTAGGGTGCGAGTCACGGAGTCATTACCACCTAGAAAAAGCGTGGGTCTGTGTCGTCTCAGTGATTTGAAGCTCTGTGCCTTGCCGGACTGAGTTGCTGACTTGTCAGATCAGGAGGAAATGACAAATAAGTTATCTGATTCTGAGATCTTTCTTTAAGGCATAGAAAAGCTTACAAGCAAGCAACATTGTCTTAAATGTTGTGCAGACCTCCATCATGGGCAGCCAGGGGTACTCAGGGGTCTCTGGTGGGAGGAGAGAGACGAATTACAGGAGTCTACTAGTCTCACTCAATTAGAGTGCCGCAACTCAGCCCCACTCCCACTGTATTGGAGCAAGCTCCAGTGCTGGCCCTCCTCTCTCTAAAAAAAAAGATACAGGAAAAAACATGAAGCTTTTTGAGATAAAAAATGATCAGTATACTACACTATTACGTTCGTGTGTGGGATTTTATTTCTCTCATATGAAAGTTGAGAGAGACCAGAACACCATTCTAGCACACAGAGAGAAATGGAGAGAGGAGGGGAAGACAGAGAGGGGGAGAGAAAGACAGACACCTGCAGACCTGCTTCACCGCCTGTGAAGCGACTCCTCTGCAGGTGGGGAGACGGGGGCTGGAACCACTGGGAACAGAGCCAGAAACCTTTGGTGTGCAAGTCCTGTGTGTTACCAGCTGGACTACTTCCCTTGGTGTGTCTGTCTCTGACACTCCTTTAGGTTAAGTAAATATTAACAGATATAGCAATCAACTCAGTTTTAAGTAGTCATCAACTGACATTTCTTCTGAAGCTCAGGGGTAAATTATAAGCTGTAAAAAATGTTTTCTGGGTAGTTGGGTGATAGCACAGCAAGTTAAGCATATGTGGCGCAAAGTGCAAGGACCGGCATAAGGATCCTGGTTCCAGCCCCCGGCTCCCCACCTGCAGAGGAGTCGCTTCACAGGCGGTGAAGCAGGTCTGCAGGTGTCTGTCTTTCTCTCCCCCACTCTGTCTTCCCCTCCTCTCTCCATTTCTCTCTGTCTCCTATCCAACAACGATGACATCAATAACAACAATAACTACAACAATGAAAAACAAGGGCAACAAAAGGGAAAATATTTAAAAAAATAAAGTATATATTTTCTTCTTTGTTTCTTTCCTCTGTGTTGTTTTTGTTTTGCAAGCTCGTCTGTTCCAGTTCCCTAGAGTCCACAAATGAGTGCGGCCATCCCTGAGCTGTCTCTCACCTGTTCTCAAGCTAAGGCCCTCAGGGCTCTGCAAACTCCTGCCCTTCGTTGTAGTAGTGTCCTCCTCCTCCTCCTCCTCCTCAACTGTGCTTTCTCAGACAGCCCCCTCCCTGCTGCTGTGGGGACCGGTTAGAAGTAAGAAGAAATTCTCATCCACTGCCATTATAAACCAGGGTTTTTCATCCCTGTCCTCCCTAACACATCTGGGGGTGGAGGGTGGGGGTTGGGGGGCTGAGGATACCCAGAAAGAATTAAGAATTGAGGGGAGCACCCTTGAACCAATTTTGGAAGCCCCAGTTATATCCAATCAGTGGGGGCTTCTTGTTAAAGAGATTTAACTACCTAGAATGTTTGAAAACAGCACACAGAATGAATCATGGCTTGATACTATTTCCACCAGTACTGTTTCATCTTTTTTCCATGTACAGTGTTTTGTTTTATTTTGTTTGTTTGTTTGTTTGTTTTTAATCAGGGGTCTGATGGTTTACAACACCGTTGTTGGCACATGTGTAAAATTTCTGTGTTCTGTAAAACACTCTCACCCCAGGCCAGGTTACCACCCCCCCCCCATTCCTTTACTTTGCTGCCAGACACCAACTCCAGTCCGAGTTCTGCTCTGTGTTTCCCCTTCTGTTCTGACTTCTCAACTTCTGTGAGTGAGATCATCTCATACGCTTCCTTCTCCTTCTGGCTGATCTCAATTCACAGGATTCCTTCAAGCTCCATCCAAGACGAGGTAAAAAGGTGAGTTCTGGGATTCCCGCGGTAGCAGCGGGTTAGGCGCACGTGGCGGGAAGCGCAGGGACCGGCGTCAGGACCCCGGTTCGAGCCCCCGGGATCCCCACCTGCAGGGGAGGCGCTTCACAGGCGGTGACGCAGGTCTGCAGGTGTCTTTCTCCCCCTCTCCCTTTTTCTCTCTGTCCTACCAAACAACGACAACAATAACAATAAGAATAAAAAAACAAGGGCAACAAAAGGGAATAAATACATATCTTCACCATTTACTAGCAGAGTGGGATTCCGCCGTATGAAGAACCGCAGCCTCTCAGGAACGGAGGAGACAGTTCGGTCCTCCTCGTCCTCCCCTCCCTCCCCGCACAAACAGCCAGAGTGACCTTCGTCCGCGGCCTTGGGCTCGGCCCCAGCGTCTGCCGCGCAGCCCGACATTCTGTCTTCTCGGCCTGGGAACCGGGTCACGCCTGGGGCCCGACGGTGGGTGGAGGCCATGGAGCCCGACAACGAATCCCGCAAAGCGGTGCCGCCCCCCCCCCCCCGCCGCCATTCCCCACGCCCGAGAGCAGGCATCGGCGGGGCGGCCCTGTCGCTCCGTGCGCCCAGCAGCGTCCCGAGGGGCGAGCGGAGAGGCGGGTGGGCCCGCCATGGCGGCGGCCGGAGGGCGCCGCGGAGACACGCCCAGCCCGGGCCGAACAGAGCCGGGAGCCCGGACACCGCAGGCCGACGGCACAGCGTGTGAATCAATAGCCGAGGTGGCCGCCGAGCACGTGGGGCGGGGACAACCGCCCCGCACTTCGGACGCGGCGGCAGAAAGCCCCTGGAGGCGGGGCGGAGTCCCCGGAGGCCACCATGTTGCGATGTCTCCCCACGTCTCACCTCGCGAGAGTTCCCGTTGCGCACGCGCACCTGCGGAGAGCGCTCTCAACCACCGGAAGTGATTCTCCTGCCGGAACTGACCTTGGTGAACAGACGGGCGGGCGGAGCGGTTTACGGCACCGGAAGTGACGCTCTCCCTGGACCTTCCAGGAGGCCCCGCCCCCTGGAGGAACTGGAGGTTGCTAGGCAACCGGGCCACGCCGCGTCCGGGATCTGAGCGCCCGCGAGCGAGTGGAGCATCGCTCCCGCCTGCAGCCCAGGCCGCCTCAGCGCCCCAGTTCCTCCCTCTCGGTTTCCTCCTCTGGCGTCGCGGCGTCCCTGCTCCGGGCGCTGCTCGCCCCGCCTGGCCTCCCGCGCCGTCGCAGCGAACCCGGCCCCTGAGCCAGGCGTCCCCCGCGGCCCGCTGGGCTGCCCCGGCCGAGCCCTCCGCGCCCACCCGCTGCCCAGCTGCAGCCATGAGCACCTACAACTACACCAGCCGGCCCCGGGCCCTGCCCTGCCAGCGCCGCCGCTACCGGCACGACCTGCTGCAGCCGTGAGTGAGCACCCTGCCGGCTGGGCTCCACCTGCACCCGGGGTCTCCACCTGCCCCTGGGGTCTCCACCTGCCCCTGGGGTCTCCGTCTGCCCCTGGGGTCTCCACATCCACCCGGGGTCTCCACCTGCCCCTGGGTCTCCACCTGCCCCTGGGGTCTCCACCTGCACCCGGGGTCTCCACCTGCCCCTGGGGTCTCCACCTGCCCCTGGGGGTCTCCGTCTGCCCCTGGGGTCTCCACCTGCCCCTGGGGGTCTCCACCTGCCCCTGGGGTCTCCGTCTGCCCCTGGGGTCTCCACATCCACCCGGGGTCTCCACCTGCCCCTGGGGTCTCCACCTGCCCCTGGGGGTCTCCACCTGCCCCTGGGGTGTCTCCACCTGCCCCTGGGGTCTCCACCTGCCCCTGGGGTGTCTCCACCTGCCCCTGGGGGTCTCCACCTGCCCCTGGGGGGTCTCCACCTGCCCCTGGGGTCTCCACCTGCCCCTGGGGGTCTCCACCTGCCCCTGGGGTCTCCGCCTGCCCCTGGGGGTCTCCACCTGCCCCTGGGGTCTCCGCCTGCCCCTGGGGGTCTCCACCTGCCCCTGGGGTGTCTCCACCTGCCCCTGGGGGGTCTCCACCTGCCCCTGGGGTGTCCACCTGCCCCTGGGGTCTCCACCTGCCCCTGGGGTCTCCACCTGCCCCTGGGGTGTCCACCTGCCCCTGGGGTGTCCACCTGCCCCTGGGGTCTCCACCTGCCCCTGGGGGATTTACACCTGCTCTTGGTTCTGGGGGTCTCCACCTGCCCCTGGGGTGTCCATCTGCCCCTGGGGTCTCCGCCTGCCCCTGGGGGATTTACACCTGCCCCTGGGGTCTCCACCTGCCCCTGGGGTCTCCACCTGCCCCTGGGGTCTCCACATGCACCCGGGGTCTCCACCTGCCCCTGGGGGTCTCCACCTGCCCCTGGGGTGTCTCCACCTGCCCCTGGGGGGTCTCCACCTGCCCCTGGGGTGTCCACCTGCCCCTGGGGTCTCCACCTGCCCCTGGGGTGTCCACCTGCCCCTGGGGTCTCCACCTGCCCCTGGGGGATTTACACCTGCTCCTGGTTCTGGGGGATCTCCACCTGCCCCTGGGGTGTCCATCTGCCCCTGGGGTCTCCGCCTGCCCCTGGGGGATTTACACCTGCCCCTGGGGTCTCCACCTGCCCCTGGGGTGTCTACCTGCCCCTGGGGTGTCTACCTGCCCCTGGGGTCTCCACCTGCCCCTGGGGTCTCCACCTGCCCCTGGGGTCTCCACCTGCCCCTGGGAGATTTACACCTGCTCCTGGTTCTGGGGGGTCTCCACCTGCCCCTGGGGTGTCCATCTGCCCCTGGGGTCTCCACCTGCCCCTGGGGTCTCCACCTGCCCCTGGGGTCTCCACATGCACCCGGGGTCTCCACCTGCCCCTGGGGGTCTCCACCTGCCCCTGGGGTGTCTCCACCTGCCCCTGGGAGATTTACACCTGCTCCTGGTTCTGGGGGGTCTCCACCTGCCCCTGGGGTCTCCACCTGCCCCTGGGGTCTCCACCTGCCCCTGGGGTCTCCACCTGCCCCTGGGGTGTCTACCTGCCCCTGGGGTCTCCACCTGCCCCTGGGGTCTCCACCTGCCCCTGGGGTCTCCACCTGCCCCTGGGGTCTCCACCTGCCCCTGGGGGTCTCCGTCTGCCCCTGGGGTCTCCACCTGCCCCTGGGGGTCTCCACCTGCCTCTGGGGTCTCCGTCTGCCCCTGGGGTCTCCACATCCACCCGGGGTCTCCACCTGCCCCTGGGGTCTCCACCTGCCCCTGGGGTCTCCACCTGCCCCTGGGGTGTCTCCACCTGCCCCTGGGGGGTCTCCACCTGCCCCTGGGGGGTCTCCACCTGCCCCTGGGGTCTCCACCTGCCCCTGGGGGTCTCCACCTGCCCCTGGGGTCTCCACCTGCCCCTGGGGTCTCCACCTGCCCCTGGGGTCTCCACCTGCCCCTGGGGGTCTCCGTCTGCCCCTGGGGTCTCCACCTGCCCCTGGGGGTCTCCACCTGCCTCTGGGGTCTCCGTCTGCCCCTGGGGTCTCCACATCCACCCGGGGTCTCCACCTGCCCCTGGGGTCTCCACCTGCCCCTGGGGTCTCCACCTGCCCCTGGGGTGTCTCCACCTGCCCCTGGGGTCTCCACCTGCCCCTGGGGTCTCCACCTGCCCCTGGGGTCTCCACCTGCCCCTGGGGTCTCCACCTGCCCCTGGGGGTCTCCGTCTGCCCCTGGGGTCTCCACCTGCCCCTGGGGGTCTCCACCTGCCTCTGGGGTCTCCGTCTGCCCCTGGGGTCTCCACATCCACCCGGGGTCTCCACCTGCCCCAGGGGTCTCCACCTGCCCCTGGGGTCTCCACCTGCCCCTGGGGTGTCTCCACCTGCCCCTGGGGGGTCTCCACCTGCCCCTGGGGTGTCCACCTGCCCCTGGGGTCTCCACCTGCCCCTGGGGTGTCTACCTGCCCCTGGGGTCTCCACCTGCCCCTGGGGTCTCCACCTGCCCCTGGGGTCTCCACCTGCCCCTGGGGTCTCCACCTGCCCCTGGGGTGTCTCCACCTGCCCCTGGGGGTCTCCACCTGCCCCTGGGGTCTCCGCCTGCCCCTGGGGGTCTCCACCTGCCCCTGGGGTGTCTCCACCTGCCCCTGGGGGGTCTCCACCTGCCCCTGGGGTGTCCACCTGCCCCTGGGGTCTCCACCTGCCCCTGGGGTCTCCACCTGCCCCTGGGGTGTCCACCTGCCCCTGGGGTGTCCACCTGCCCCTGGGGTCTCCACCTGCCCCTGGGGGATTTACACCTGCTCTTGGTTCTGGGGGTCTCCACCTGCCCCTGGGGTGTCCATCTGCCCCTGGGGTCTCCGCCTGCCCCTGGGGGATTTACACCTGCCCCTGGGGTCTCCACCTGCCCCTGGGGTCTCCACCTGCCCCTGGGGTCTCCACATGCACCCGGGGTCTCCACCTGCCCCTGGGGGTCTCCACCTGCCCCTGGGGTGTCTCCACCTGCCCCTGGGGGGTCTCCACCTGCCCCTGGGGTGTCCACCTGCCCCTGGGGTCTCCACCTGCCCCTGGGGTGTCCACCTGCCCCTGGGGTCTCCACCTGCCCCTGGGGGATTTACACCTGCTCCTGGTTCTGGGGGGTCTCCACCTGCCCCTGGGGTGTCCATCTGCCCCTGGGGTCTCCGCCTGCCCCTGGGGGATTTACACCTGCCCCTGGGGTCTCCACCTGCCCCTGGGGTGTCTACCTGCCCCTGGGGTGTCTACCTGCCCCTGGGGTCTCCACCTGCCCCTGGGGTCTCCACCTGCCCCTGGGGTCTCCACATGCACCCGGGGTCTCCACCTGCCCCTGGGGGTCTCCACCTGCCCCTGGGGTGTCTCCACCTGCCCCTGGGAGATTTACACCTGCTCCTGGTTCTGGGGGGTCTCCACCTGCCCCTGGGGTGTCCATCTGCCCCTGGGGTCTCCACCTGCCCCTGGGGTCTCCACCTGCCCCTGGGGTCTCCACATGCACCCGGGGTCTCCACCTGCCCCTGGGGGTCTCCACCTGCCCCTGGGGTGTCTCCACCTGCCCCTGGGAGATTTACACCTGCTCCTGGTTCTGGGGGGTCTCCACCTGCCCCTGGGGTGTCCATCTGCCCCTGGGGTCTCCGCCTGCCCCTGGGGGATTTACACCTGCCCCTGGGGTCTCCACCTGCCCCTGGGGTGTCTACCTGCCCCTGGGGTCTCCACCTGCCCCTGGGGTCTCCACCTGCCCCTGGGGTCTCCACCTGCCCCTGGGGTCTCCACCTGCCCCTGGGGTCTCCACCTGCCCCTGGGGTCTCCACCTGCCCCTGGGGTGTCTACCTGCCCCTGGGGTCTCCACCTGCCCCTGGGGTCTCCACCTGCCCCTGGGGTCTCCACCTGCCCCTGGGGTCTCCACCTGCCCCTGGGGGTCTCCGTCTGCCCCTGGGGTCTCCACCTGCCCCTGGGGGTCTCCACCTGCCTCTGGGGTCTCCGTCTGCCCCTGGGGTCTCCACATCCACCCGGGGTCTCCACCTGCCCCTGGGGTCTCCACCTGCCCCTGGGGTCTCCACCTGCCCCTGGGGTGTCTCCACCTGCCCCTGGGGGGTCTCCACCTGCCCCTGGGGGGTCTCCACCTGCCCCTGGGGTCTCCACCTGCCCCTGGGGGTCTCCACCTGCCCCTGGGGTCTCCACCTGCCCCTGGGGGTCTCCGTCTGCCCCTGGGGTCTCCACCTGCCCCTGGGGTCTCCACCTGCCCCTGGGGTCTCCACCTGCCCCTGGGGTCTCCACCTGCCCCTGGGGGTCTCCGTCTGCCCCTGGGGTCTCCACCTGCCCCTGGGGGTCTCCACCTGCCCCTGGAGTCTCCACCTGCCTCTGGGGTCTCCGTCTGCCCCTGGGGTCTCCACATCCACCCGGGGTCTCCACCTGCCCCTGGGGTCTCCACCTGCCCCTGGGGTCTCCACCTGCCCCTGGGGTGTCTCCACCTGCCCCTGGGGGGTCTCCACCTGCCCCTGGGGTGTCCACCTGCCCCTGGGGTCTCCACCTGCCCCTGGGGTGTCTACCTGCCCCTGGGGTCTCCACCTGCCCCTGGGGTCTCCACCTGCCCCTGGGGTCTCCACCTGCCCCTGGGGTCTCCACCTGCCCCTGGGGTGTCTACCTGCCCCTGGGGTCTCCACCTGCCCCTGGGGTCTCCACCTGCCCCTGGGGTCTCCACCTGCCCCTGGGGTCTCCACCTGCCCCTGGGCTCTCCACCTGCCCCTGGGGGTCTCCACCTGCCCCTGGGGTCTCCACCTGCCCCTGGGGTCTCCACATGCACCCGGGGTCTCCATCTGCCCCTGGGGGTCTCCACCTGCCCCTGGGGTGTCTCCACCTGCCCCTGGGGGGTCTCCACCTGCCCCTGGGGTGTCCACCTGCCCCTGGGGTCTCCACCTGCCCCTGGGGTGTCCACCTGCCCCTGGGGTCTCCACCTGCCCCTGGGGGATTTACACCTGCTCCTGGTTCTGGGGGTCTCCACCTGCCCCTGGGGTGTCCATCTGCCCCTGGGGTCTCCGCCTGCCCCTGGGGGATTTACACCTGCCCCTGGGGTCTCCACCTGCCCCTGGGGTGTCTACCTGCCCCTGGGATCTCTACCTGCCCCTGGGGTCTCCACCTGCCCCTGGGGTCTCCACCTGCCCCTGGGGTCTCCACCTGCCTCTGGGGGTCTCCACCTGCCCCTGGGGTCTCCACCTGCCTCTGGGGGTCTCCACCTTACCCCTGGGGGTCTACACCTGCCCCTGGGGGATTTACACCTGCTTCTGGGGTCTACACCTGGTCCTGGGGTCTCCACCAGGTAGTGTCCACCTGCCGCCCCCCCCCCCGTGTCCACCTGCTCCCAGGGCATCCTGGCCCCCTGTGCCCTGCTAGACCCTCTTCAGCTTTCCCTTCTAGATACTCCATTGGAATGCAGACCTACCCCAGCCCTGGCTGTGCAGGAGGAAAGAGGGACAAGGGTCCCCCCAGGTGTAAATAGATCACAGGATTGTGGGACTAACTTATTTAACAGAATCTGAGCCAGCCGTCTTCTGTTGTTGGCTGGCTATGGGCCAACCAAGCACTTTACTCAGTCATTCATGGTTTTTCTTAAATATATAACAGGCATGGATGGATACTTTTAAACATGTATTTGCTTATGAGACAGAGAGAGAGAGAGATCATGAATCAGAGCAGTGCTCCGCTCTGGGGTTTGTTTGTCCAGGATTGAGCCTGGGACCTCTGAGACTTCAGACCTAGGAATGTGCTCTAGCAGTGAGCTATCTCTGAAGCCCACGGATAGGCTTTAGTTACTTGCTATTTTACTGTCTGGAAAAAAGAAAAAAAAAGCCTTCCAGTCCACAGTGGTGAGGACAGGAAGGAACGAAAAAGGGAAATGAACAAAAGGAGAAAATGCCTCTTGCTTTAAAAAAACCAAACCCAGGAAATCTGCACAGACATTGCCGTCAGTCCAGACACAAGGACCTGGGCTCGAGCCCCCAGCCCCCACCTGCAGGGGGGAAGCTTGACGAGCGGTGAAGCAGGGCTGCAGGCGCCATCTCCCTCTCCCCTCTCCCCTCTCCCCTCTCCTTGCCCCTCTCCATTTCTGTGTCTAGCCAATCACTAAGCACTTTAAACTCAGTTGACTTGGCCGTGAGCAGCAGCGGTCCGGCACTTGCCTTGCAGCCCCGATGAGCCTATGCACCATGGGAACATCATGTATGACAGGAGGGTGATCCGAGGCAACACGTACGCCCTGCAGATGGGGCCGCCGGTGAGTGTCTCCCCCGCCTGCGGGCCGGCCGCTGCACTCAGGGCCAGGTGCTGGCTGCTTGGCTGCAGTCCTTCCGCTGTGCACTCACACCTGTGCCGGCCAGGCCGCTTCCCCCTCTGACAACAGGTGGGGGCCAGGGGCTTGAACCCAGGTCCCCTTGCAGGGTGCACTCAACGGGGTGCGCTGCCCGCCCGCCCGCAAAGGGACTCTGTTTACAGCACGGTCTCCCGTCCGTCCTCGTGGGAAGCTGGCTTGGAAAGATGCCTCCGTTGCTTTTCTGTCTCTCAGCTGCCACATGAGACTCAGTTTTGCAAGTGACTCGGCTTTGTGAGGGTCACAGGCTTACACGTGCTGAGGAGAAAAGGCCCGGCCCCCAGCTCCGCCTCTTCCCAGTAGGGGAACTCAGCAGCTAGGGGGACTCTGTCTGCTTCTCTTCTGTTGTGCAGGCGTTCTGGGGTGGCACAAGCCCACCTCGGTCCCTGTCAGACGCTGCCGCGATGGGCTAGCTGGCAGCATCAGAGCAGGCTCCATGACACCCGTCCTCTGAGCCTTTGGAAGCATCACGAGGCCTTCAGACTCTGCAGGGGCTGTGCTGGGCCTGGCAGGCCTCCAGGCTCTGAGAACCCAGTCTTAAGTGTCCCTCTGAATGAAGCCTTTACTATTATTATTATTTATTGGGTCAGGGTAGAAATTAAGAGGGAAGGGGCCGGGTGATGGTGCACCTAATTGAGCGCACATGTTGCTATGTACAAGGACTCAGGTTCAAGCCCCTGATCCCCACCTGCAGGGGGAAAGCTTCACGAGTGGTGAAGCAGGGCTGCAGGTCTCTTTCTGTCTGCCTCCCTCTCTCTCTCCTTCTCTGTATCCCCCTCCCTCTCGATTTCTGGTTGTCTGTCTCAAAGATAAAGAAATCATGAGTGAAAGGGGACAGAGACGCCTGCAGGGCTGGGGGCTTAAACCTGGGTCCTTCACACCGTATCATGCACCCAGCCAGGTGCACCCCCACCCCGGCCCCCACCGAAGCCCTTTTCTGTCACTCACAGCCTGTGCAGTCGGATGCCCTAGAGTTCCAGCGGCTTCAGCAGAGCCACAAAAAGGCCGCGGCCAAGAGAAGGGCCCTGGACCAGTTCCGCCCACAGTCACCCGAGGCTGTAGAAGGCAGGAAGCACTTGAGTGTGCAGACAGGTGCGTGGCCCAGCCCCGGGAGCCATCTTCCATGAGCCTCTGTCACGTGACAGTCTCCAGGTATCCTGAGCCCTGCGGTCCCTATAGCAACCAGAGACTGGAGGAGCGTGACCTCACCCAGAATGGCTGGAAGTGAGAGATGACTTGGAGGGAAAAAAAAAAATTTCTGATCAAGTCAGCTCTTTCTTAGGGAGAGTGAGAAGTCATTGTAACTACTTGGGGCTATTCACAAATCACATTTTTAATTGCCACCAGGGTCATCACTGGGACTGGGTGCCAGCGCTGTGATCCCACCATACTTGGCGGCCATATTTTCCTTTTTTTTTTTTTTTTCTAATTTGATAGAACAGAGGAATTGAGTAGGGAGGAGGAGATAGAGAGAGAAAATAAATACCTGCAGACCTGCATCACTGACTTTGAAGCATTCCCCCTTGCAGGTGGGGGAAGCAGAGGCTCGAACCTGGGTCCTTGAACATGGTGACGTGCACTCACCTCCGTGTGCCACCACCTGGCCCCCCTCACAAGCCGTCTCGAACTCTGCCAAGCTGCTGAGTGGATTCCCCAGAGCTCTTTCTGGGCAGTAAGAGCAACAGAGAGAGTCCTTGGGCGAGGCAGTGGGCAGCAGTGGTTCTGCAGAAAGACTCCTGTGCCTGATGCCGTCAGGTGCCAGGTCCGAAGTACCCCAGCTGCACCATAAGCCGGAGCTGCACAGTCTCTCTGTGTGTATCTTTCTCTCTGTATCTCTCTCATTAGAATGAGACACAATTTGGGAGTCGGGTAGTAGCACAGCGGGTTAAGCGCGCGTGGCGCAAAGCACTAGGACCTGTGTAAGGAGGATCGGTGTAAGGATCCCGGTTCGAGCCCCCGGCTCTCCACCTGCAGGGGGGTCACTTCACAGGCAGAGAAGCAAGTCTGCAGGTGTCTCTCCCCCTCTCTGTCTTCCCCTCCTCTCTCCGTTACTCTCTGTCCTGTCCAACGATGACATCAATAACAACAACAAAGCAGCGAGGGCAACAAAGGGGAAAATAAATAAATATTTTTTAAAAAAGAATAAGACAAATTTTTAAAGAGCCCTTCTGCACTGGATCTTCCTCCTGCCTTGAGGTTGACTGACTGCAGGAGCCCAGTGTCAGGGCTTCCTCGTGCCATCAGCACAGGAAGGGGCCCTCCAGCCCTCCCACCTTTGTTTTTTTATTTATTTTCCCTTTTGTTGCCCTTTTTTAAAATTTCTTTATTGGGGGATTAATGTTTTACAGTTGACAGTAAATACAATAGTTTGTACATGCATAACATTTCTCAGTTTTCCACATAATAGTACAACCCCCACTAGGTCCTCTGTCATCTTTTTTGGACCTGTACTCTCCCTCCCCACCCACCCCAGAGTCTTTTACTTTGGTGCAATACGCCAATTGTTGTTAGGTTTTTTTTGTTTTGCTTTTTGTTTTTTATTATTGTTGTAGTTATTGTTCTTATTGATGCTGTTATTGTTGGATAGGACAGAGAGAAATGGAGAGAGGAAGGGAAGACAGAGAGAGAAAGACAGACACCTGCAGACCTGCTTTACTGCCTGTGAAGCAAACCCCCTGCAGGTGGGGAGCCGGGGACTCGAACTGGGATCCTCCTGCCAGTCCTTGTGCTTTGCACCATGTGCACTTAACCTGCTGTGCTACCGCCCTACTCCCTCCAGCCGCCCCCTTGGGCATCGCCTGTGCCGGCGCATCTCATTTGTCCTTAGCTAGACCCCGCAGGCTGGCCAGTTACAGTCACTCCCCCAGATGACAGTCCCGCAATCAGTCTTGTGCTCAGCGTGCTGCTGCAGGCCTGTCGCTGCCCCAGTCCCATTGTGGGGGGGGCGGGGGTGTCATCACATGTTGGCTGACAAGTCTGTAGACCAGGGGTGACATCAAGGAAACTAGGGGGCTGGGAGCAGCCAATTTTTAACTCCCCAGGAGCTTTAGACCTGCAGATGTGACAGCTGAGCTCTTGGGCCCAGCTCTGCAGAGCTGTCAGAACTTCCTGTCCCTGTTACACGCTGCACCTGTTAGACACCTATGGCGCTTAATCTCCTTCGGTTCCATTTTCCGACTCAGAGTTTCCTGACACCTGATAAATGTCCTAGCCCTACGATTCCATGGCTTTCCAGGAGGCAGAAAGGTTGCGTGAAGAAAGGAAAGCCCTAAGCAGAACTTGGGCTGGAGTCGGTGAGCTGCACAAAAGTAAAGGACTCTGGGGTGGGGAGACGCAGGTCCTGGAGCAGGATGGCAGAGGAGGACCTACTGGGGGTTGAGTTGTTACGTGGAAAACCGGCAGATGTTACACATGTGAAAACTACTGTACTTTACTGTCGACTGTAAACTGTTAATCCCCCAATAAAGAAGTTTTTTTAAAAAGAAAGAAAAGAAAGGTTGTGTGAATGGGCTGGGAGACAACGTGATGGTTCTGCAAAAGCCTTTCATGCCTGAGGCTCCCAGG